>NW_027278650.1:0-153202 GCF_030028105.1 Mobula birostris | reverse complement strand
ATCACTGAATATAACTCTCCACATGATCCTGAGATGTTTAATAGTTGTTATATCACTCAGGTATTCAAGACAAAAAAGTTGATTTCTCAACGCATGAAGTGCTTGGAACTTTAAGTATATATTTCAATTTTACTCTAATTCCTCAATGCAACCTTATGGAAACATCTAAACATAACTCCCCACAGTATCCTGAGATGTTTGACACCGGTTATTTCATTCAGGTATTCAAGATAAAAAAGTTGATTTCTCAGTGCATACTGTGCTTTGGCATGAATGAAGCATACATTTCAATTTTACTCAAAGGTACTGACTGCAAACCTTATGGAGTCATCTTAATATAACTCTCCACATCATCTTGAGATGTTTGGCAGTTGTTATATCTCTCAGCTATTCAAGACAAAAAGTTGATATCTCAATGCATGATGTGCTTTGGAACTAAAAGTATACATTACAATTTTACTCTAAATTCTTCAATGCAAACCTTATGGAAATATCTAAACATAACTCCCCACATGATCCTGAGATGTTTGACATTTGTTATATCACTCAGGTATTCGAGACAAAAAAGTTGATTTCTCTCAGCATGCAATGCTTTGGCACTAAAAGAATATATTTCAATTTTACTATGAAGTACTGATGCAAACCTTTTGGAAACATGTTAACATCACTCCCAAATGTTCCTGAACTGTTTGACACCTGTTACAACTCTCAGGTATTCAAGATAAAAAAGATGATTTCTCAGTGCATACTGTGCTTTGGCATTGAATGAAGCATACATTTCAATTTTACTCAAAGGTACTGACTGCAACCCTTATGGAGTCATCTTAATATAACTCTCCACATGATCCTGAGATGTTTGGCAGTTGTTATATCACTCAGCTATTCAAGACAAAAAAGTTGATATCTCAATGCATGATGTGCTTTGGAACTAAAAGTATACATTACAATTTTACTCTAAATTCCTCAATGCAAACCTTATGGAAACATCTAACAGAACTCCCCACATGATCCTGAGATGTTTGACACCGGTTTATCACTCAGGTATTCAAATAAAAAAAGTGATTTCTCAGTGCATACTGCGCTTTGGAATTGAAAGAAGTATACACTACAATTTTACTCAAAGGTACTGACTGCAAACCTTATGGAGGCTCTTAATATAACTCTCCACATGATCCTGAGATGTTTGGCAGTTGTTATATCACTCAGGTATTCGAGACAAAAAAGTTGATTTCTCTCAGCATGCAATGCTTTGGCACTAAAAGAATATATTTCAATTTTACTATGAAGTACTGAATGCAAACCTTTTGGAAACATGTTAACATCACTCCCCAAATGTTCCTGAACTGTTTGACACCTGTTACAACTCTGAGGTATTCAAGATAAAAAAGATGATTTATCAGTGCATACTGTGCTTTGGCATTGAATGAAGCCTACATTTCAAGTTTACTCAAAGGTACTGACTGCAAACCTTATGGAGTCATCTGAATATACTCTCCACATGATCCTGAGATGTTTAATAGTTGTTATATCACTCAGGTATTCAAGACAAAAAAGTTGATTTCTCAACGCATGAAGTGCTTTGGAACTTTAAGTATATATTTCAATTTTACTCTAAATTCCTCAATGCAAACCTTATGGAAACATCTAAACATAACTCCCCACAGTATCCTGAGATGTTTGACACCGGTTATTTCATTCAGGTATTCAAGATAAAAAAGTTGATTTCTCAGTGCATACTGTGCTTTGGCATTGAATGAAGCATACATTTCAATTTTACTCAAAGGTACTGACTGCAAACCTTATGGAGTCATCTTAATATAACTCTCCACATCATCTTGAGATGTTTGGCAGTTGTTATATCACTCAGCTATTCAAGACAAAAAAGTTGATATCTCAATGCATGATGTGCTTTGGAACTAAAAGTATACATTACAATTTTACTCTAAATTCTTCAATGCAAACCTTATGGAAATATCTATACATAACTCCCCACATGATCCTGAGATGTTTGACATTTGTTATATCACTCAGGTATTCGAGACAAAAAAGTTGATTTCTCTCAGCATGCAATGCTTTGGCACGAAAAGAATATATTTCAATTTTACTATGAAGTACTGAATGCAAACCTTTTGGAACATGTTAACATCACTCCCCAAATGTTCCTGAACTGTTTGACACCTGTTACAACTCTCAGGTATTCAAGATAAAAAAGATGATTTCTCAGTGCATACTGTGCTTTGCATTGAATGAAGCATACATTTCAATTTTACTCAAAGGTACTGACTGCAAACCTTATGGAGTCATCTTAATATAACTCTCCACATGATCCTGAGATGTTTGACAGTTGTTATATCACTCAGGCATTCAGGACAAAAAAGTTGATTTCTCAACACATGAAGTGCTTTGGAACTTAAAGTATATATTTCAATTTTACTCTAAAATCCTCAATGCAAACCTTATGGAAACATCTAAACAGAACTCCCCACATGATCCTGAGATGTTTGACACCGGTTATATCACTCAGGTATTCAAAATAAAAAAAGTGATTTCTCAGTGCATACTGCGCTTTGGAATTGAAAGAAGTATACACTACAATTTTACTCAAAGGTACTGACTGCAAACCTTATGGAGGCTCTAATATAACTCTCCACATGATCCTGAGATGTTTGGCAGTTGTTATATCACTCTGCTATTCAAGACAAAAAAGTTGATATCTCAATGCATGAAGTGGTTTGGAACTAAAAGTATACATTACAATTTTACTCTAAATTCCTGAAGGCAAACATTATGGAAACATCTAAACATAACTCCCCACGTGATCCTGAGATGTTTGACACCGGTTATATCACTCAGCTATTCAAGATAAAAAGTTGATTTCTCAGTGCATACTGTGCTTTGGCATTGAATGAAGCATACATTTCAATTTTACTCAATGGTACTGACTGCAAACCTTATGGAGTCATCTTAATATAACTCTCCACATGATCCTGAGATGTTTGACAGTTGTTATATCACTCAGATATTCAAGACAAAAAAGTTTGATTTCTCAACACATGAAGTGCTTTGGAACTTAAAGTATACATTACAATTTTACTCTAAATTCCTCAATGCAAACCTTATGGAAATATCTAAACATAACTCCACACATGATCCTGAGATGTTTGACATTTGTTATATCACTCAGGTATTCGAGACAAAAAAGTTGATTTCTCTCAGCATGCAATGCTTTGGCACTAAAAGAATATATTTCAATTTTACTATGAAGTACTGAATGCAAACCTTTTGGAAAACATGTTAACATCACTCCCAAATGTTCCTGAACTGTTTGACACCTGTTACAACTCTCAGGTATTCAAGATAAAAAAGATGATTTCTCAGTGCATACTGTGCTTTGGCATTGAATGAAGCATACATTTCAATTTTACTCAAAGGTACTGACTGCAAACCTTATGGAGTCATCTGAATATAACTCTCCACATGATCCTGAGATGTTTAATAGTTGTTATATCACTCAGGTATTCAAGACAAAAAAGTTGATTTCTCAACGCATGAAGTGCTTTGGAACTTTAAGTATATATTTCAATTTTACTCTAAATTCTCAATGCAAACCTTATGGAAACATCTAAACATAACTCCCCACAGTATCCTGAGATGTTTGACACCGGTTATTTCATTCAGGTATTCAAGATAAAAAAGTTGATTTCTCAGTGCATACTGTGCTTTGGCATTGAATGAAGCATACATTTCAATTTACTCAAAGGTACTGACTGCAAACCTTATGGAGTCATCTTAATATAACTCTCCACATCATCTTGAGATGTTTGGCAGTTGTTATATCACTCAGCTATTCAAGACAAAAAAGTTGATATCTCAATGCATGATGTGCTTTGGAACTAAAAGTATACATTACAATTTTACTCTAAATTCTTCAATGCAAACCTTATGGAAATACTAAACATAACTCCCCACATGATCCTGAGATGTTTGACATTTGTTATATCACTCAGGTATCGAGACAAAAAAGTTGATTTCTCTCAGCATGCAATGCTTTGGCACTAAAGAATATATTTCAATTTTACTATGAAGTACTGAATTGCAAACCTTTGGAAACATGTTAACATCACTCCCCAAATGTTCCTGAACTGTTTGACACCTGTTACAACTCTCAGGGTATTCAAGATAAAAAAGATGATTTCTCAGTGCATACTGTGCTTTGGCATTGAATGAAGCATACATTTCAATTTTACTCAAAGGTACTGACTGCAAACCTTATGGAGTCATCTTAATATAACTCTCCACATGATCCTGAGATGTTTGGCAGTTGTTATATCACTCAGCTATTCAAGACAAAAAAGTTGATATCTCAATGCATGATGTGCTTTGGAACTAAAAGTATACATTACAATTTTACTCTAAATTCCTCAATGCAAACCTTATGGAAACATCTAAACAGAACTCCCCACATGATCCTGAGATGTTTGACACCGGTTATATCACTCAGGTATTCAAAATAAAAAAAGTGATTTCTCAGTGCATACTGCGCTTTGGAATTGAAAGAAGTATACACTACAATTTTACTCAAAGGTACTGACTGCAAACCTTATGGAGGCTCTTAATATAACTCTCCACATGATCCTGAGATGTTTGGCAGTTGTTATATCACTCAGGTATTCGAGACAAAAAAGTTGATTTCTCTCAGCATGCAATGCTTTGGCACTAAAAGAATATATTTCAATTTTACTATGAAGTACTGAATGCAAACCTTTTGGAAACATGTTAACATCACTCCCCAAATGTTCCTGAACTGTTTGACACCTGTTACAACTCTGAGGTATTCAAGATAAAAAAGATGATTTATCAGTGCATACTGTGCTTTGGCATTGAATGAAGCCTACATTTCAAGTTTACTCAAAGGTACTGACTGCAAACCTTATGGAGTCATCTGAATATAACTCTCCACATGATCCTGAGATGTTTAATAGTTGTTATATCACTCAGGTATTCAAGACAAAAAAGTTGATTTCTCAACGCATGAAGTGCTTTGGAACTTTAAGTATATATTTCAATTTTACTCTAAATTCCTCAATGCAAACCTTATGGAAACATCTAAACATAACTCCCCACAGTATCCTGAGATGTTTGACACCGGTTATTTCATTCAGGTATTCAAGATAAAAAAGTTGATTTCTCAGTGCATACTGTGCTTTGGCATTGAATGAAGCATACATTTCAATTTTACTCAAAGGTACTGACTGCAAACCTTATGGAGTCATCTTAATATAACTCTCCACATCATCTTGAGATGTTTGGCAGTTGTTATATCACTCAGCTATTCAAGACAAAAAAGTTGATATCTCAATGCATGATGTGCTTTGGAACTAAAAGTATACATTACAATTTTACTCTAAATTCTTCAATGCAAACCTTATGGAAATATCTAAACATAACTCCCCACATGATCCTGAGATGTTTGACATTTGTTATATCACTCAGGTATTCGAGACAAAAAAGTTGATTTCTCTCAGCATGCAATGCTTTGGCACTAAAAGAATATATTTCAATTTTACTATGAAGTACTGAATGCAAACCTTTTGGAAACATGTTAACATCACTCCCCAAATGTTCCTGAACTGTTTGACACCTGTTACAACTCTCAGGTATTCAAGATAAAAAAGATGATTTCTCAGTGCATACTGTGCTTTGGCATTGAATGAAGCATACATTTCAATTTTACTCAAAGGTACTGACTGCAAACCTTATGGAGTCATCTTAATATAACTCTCCACATGATCCTGAGATGTTTGGCAGTTGTTATATCACTCAGCTATTCAAGACAAAAAAGTTGATATCTCAATGCATGATGTGCTTTGGAACTAAAAGTATACATTACAATTTTACTCTAAATTCCTCAATGCAAACCTTATGGAAACATCTAAACAGAACTCCCCACATGATCCTGAGATGTTTGACACCGGTTATATCACTCAGGTATTCAAAATAAAAAAAGTGATTTCTCAGTGCATACTGCGCTTTGGAATTGAAAGAAGTATACACTACAATTTTACTCAAAGGTACTGACTGCAAACCTTATGGAGGCTCTTAATATAACTCTCCACATGATCCTGAGATGTTTGGCAGTTGTTATATCACTCAGGTATTCGAGACAAAAAAGTTGATTTCTCTCAGCATGCAATGCTTTGGCACTAAAAGAATATATTTCAATTTTACTATGAAGTACTGAATGCAAACCTTTTGGAAACATGTTAACATCACTCCCCAAATGTTCCTGAACTGTTTGACACCTGTTACAACTCTGAGGTATTCAAGATAAAAAAGATGATTTATCAGTGCATACTGTGCTTTGGCATTGAATGAAGCCTACATTTCAAGTTTACTCAAAGGTACTGACTGCAAACCTTATGGAGTCATCTGAATATAACTCTCCACATGATCCTGAGATGTTTAATAGTTGTTATATCACTCAGGTATTCAAGACAAAAAAGTTGATTTCTCAACGCATGAAGTGCTTTGGAACTTTAAGTATATATTTCAATTTTACTCTAAATTCCTCAATGCAAACCTTATGGAAACATCTAAACATAACTCCCCACAGTATCCTGAGATGTTTGACACCGGTTATTTCATTCAGGTATTCAAGATAAAAAAGTTGATTTCTCAGTGCATACTGTGCTTTGGCATTGAATGAAGCATACATTTCAATTTTACTCAAAGGTACTGACTGCAAACCTTATGGAGTCATCTTAATATAACTCTCCACATCATCTTGAGATGTTTGGCAGTTGTTATATCACTCAGCTATTCAAGACAAAAAAGTTGATATCTCAATGCATGATGTGCTTTGGAACTAAAAGTATACATTACAATTTTACTCTAAATTCTTCAATGCAAACCTTATGGAAATATCTAAACATAACTCCCCACATGATCCTGAGATGTTTGACATTTGTTATATCACTCAGGTATTCGAGACAAAAAAGTTGATTTCTCTCAGCATGCAATGCTTTGGCACGAAAAGAATATATTTCAATTTTACTATGAAGTACTGAATGCAAACCTTTTGGAAACATGTTAACATCACTCCCCAAATGTTCCTGAACTGTTTGACACCTGTTACAACTCTCAGGTATTCAAGCTAAAAAAGATGATTTCTCAGTGCATACTGTGCTTTGGCATTGAATGAAGCATACATTTCAATTTTACTCAAAGGTACTGACTGCAAACCTTATGGAGTCATCTTAATATAACTCTCCACATGATCCTGAGATGTTTGGCAGTTGTTATATCACTCAGCTATTCAAGACAAAAAAGTTGATATCTCAATGCATGATGTGCTTTGGAACTAAAAGTATACATTACAATTTTACTCTAAATTCCTCAATGCAAACCTTATGGAAACATCTAAACAGAACTCCCCACATGATCCTGAGATGTTTGACACCGGTTATATCACTCAGGTATTCAAAATAAAAAAAGTGATTTCTCAGTGCATACTGCGCTTTGGAATTGAAAGAAGTATACACTACAATTTTACTCAAAGGTACTGACTGCAAACCTTATGGAGGCTCTTAATATAACTCTCCACATGATCCTGAGATGTTTGGCAGTTGTTATATCACTCAGGTATTCGAGACAAAAAAGTTGATTTCTCTCAGCATGCAATGCTTTGGCACTAAAAGAATATATTTCAATTTTACTATGAAGTACTGAATGCAAACCTTTTGGAAACATGTTAACATCACTCCCCAAATGTTCCTGAACTGTTTGACACCTGTTACATCTCTCAGGTATTCAAGAGAAAAAAGATGATTTCTCAGTGCATACTGTGCTTTGGCATTGAATGAAGCATACATTTCAATTTTACTCAAAGGTACTGACTGCAAACCTTATGGAGTCATCTTAATATAACTCTCCACATGATCCTGAGATGTTTGACAGTTGTTATATCACTCAGGCATTCAGGACAAAAAAGTTGATTTCTCAACACATGAAGTGCTTTGGAACTTAAAGTATATATTTCAATTTTACTCTAAAATCCTCAATGCAAACCTTATGGAAACATCTAAACAGAACTCCCCACATGATCCTGAGATGTTTGACACCGGTTATATCACTCAGGTATTCAAAATAAAAAAAGTGATTTCTCAGTGCATACTGCGCTTTGGAATTGAAAGAAGTATACACTACAATTTTACTCAAAGGTACTGACTGCAAACCTTATGGAGGCTCTTAATATAACTCTCCACATGATCCTGAGATGTTTGGCAGTTGTTATATCACTCTGCTATTCAAGACAAAAAAGTTGATATCTCAATGCATGAAGTGGTTTGGAACTAAAAGTATACATTACAATTTTACTCTAAATTCCTGAAGGCAAACATTATGGAAACATCTAAACATAACTCCCCACGTGATCCTGAGATGTTTGACACCGGTTATATCACTCAGCTATTCAAGATAAAAAAGTTGATTTCTCAGTGCATACTGTGCTTTGGCATTGAATGAAGCATACATTTCAATTTTACTCAATGGTACTGACTGCAAACCTTATGGAGTCATCTTAATATAACTCTCCACATGATCCTGAGATGTTTGACAGTTGTTATATCACTCAGATATTCAAGACAAAAAAGTTGATTTCTCAACACATGAAGTGCTTTGGAACTTAAAGTATACATTACAATTTTACTCTAAATTCCTCAATGCAAACCTTATGGAAATATCTAAACATAACTCCACACATGATCCTGAGATGTTTGACATTTGTTATATCACTCAGGTATTCGAGACAAAAAAGTTGATTTCTCTCAGCATGCAATGCTTTGGCACTAAAAGAATATATTTCATTTTACTATGAAGTACTGAATGCAAACCTTTTGGAAACATGTTAACATCACTCCCCAAATGTTCCTGAACTGTTTGACACCTGTTACAACTCTCAGGTATTCAAGATAAAAAAGATGATTTCTCAGTGCATACTGTGCTTTGGCATTGAATGAAGCATACATTTCAATTTTACTCAAAGGTACTGACTGCAAACCTTATGGAGTCATCTGAATATAACTCTCCACATGATCCTGAGATGTTTAATAGTTGTTATATCACTCAGGTATTCAAGACAAAAAAGTTGATTTCTCAACGCATGAAGTGCTTTGGAACTTTAAGTATATATTTCAATTTTACTCTAAATTCCTCAATGCAAACCTTATGGAAACATCTAAACATAACTCCCCACAGTATCCTGAGATGTTTGACACCGGTTATTTCATTCAGGTATTCAAGATAAAAAAGTTGATTTCTCAGTGCATACTGTGCTTTGGCATTGAATGAAGCATACATTTCAATTTTACTCAAAGGTACTGACTGCAAACCTTATGGAGTCATCTTAATATAACTCTCCACATCATCTTGAGATGTTTGGCAGTTGTTATATCACTCAGCTATTCAAGACAAAAAAGTTGATATCTCAATGCATGATGTGCTTTGGAACTAAAAGTATACATTACAATTTTACTCTAAATTCTTCAATGCAAACCTTATGGAAATATCTAAACATAACTCCCCACATGATCCTGAGATGTTTGACATTTGTTATATCACTCAGGTATTCGAGACAAAAAAGTTGATTTCTCTCAGCATGCAATGCTTTGGCACTAAAAGAATATATTTCAATTTTACTATGAAGTACTGAATGCAAACCTTTTGGAAACATGTTAACATCACTCCCCAAATGTTCCTGAACTGTTTGACACCTGTTACAACTCTCAGGTATTCAAGATAAAAAAGATGATTTCTCAGTGCATACTGTGCTTTGGCATTGAATGAAGCATACATTTCAATTTTACTCAAAGGTACTGACTGCAAACCTTATGGAGTCATCTTAATATAACTCTCCACATGATCCTGAGATGTTTGGCAGTTGTTATATCACTCAGCTATTCAAGACAAAAAAGTTGATATCTCAATGCATGATGTGCTTTGGAACTAAAAGTATACATTACAATTTTACTCTAAATTCCTCAATGCAAACCTTATGGAAACATCTAAACAGAACTCCCCACATGATCCTGAGATGTTTGACACCGGTTATATCACTCAGGTATTCAAAATAAAAAAAGTGATTTCTCAGTGCATACTGCGCTTTGGAATTGAAAGAAGTATACACTACAATTTTACTCAAAGGTACTGACTGCAAACCTTATGGAGGCTCTTAATATAACTCTCCACATGATCCTGAGATGTTTGGCAGTTGTTATATCACTCAGGTATTCGAGACAAAAAAGTTGATTTCTCTCAGCATGCAATGCTTTGGCACTAAAAGAATATATTTCAATTTTACTATGAAGTACTGAATGCAAACCTTTTGGAAACATGTTAACATCACTCCCCAAATGTTCCTGAACTGTTTGACACCTGTTACAACTCTGAGGTATTCAAGATAAAAAAGATGATTTATCAGTGCATACTGTGCTTTGGCATTGAATGAAGCCTACATTTCAAGTTTACTCAAAGGTACTGACTGCAAACCTTATGGAGTCATCTGAATATAACTCTCCACATGATCCTGAGATGTTTAATAGTTGTTATATCACTCAGGTATTCAAGACAAAAAAGTTGATTTCTCAACGCATGAAGTGCTTTGGAACTTTAAGTATATATTTCAATTTTACTCTAAATTCCTCAATGCAAACCTTATGGAAACATCTAAACATAACTCCCCACAGTATCCTGAGATGTTTGACACCGGTTATTTCATTCAGGTATTCAAGATAAAAAAGTTGATTTCTCAGTGCATACTGTGCTTTGGCATTGAATGAAGCATACATTTCAATTTTACTCAAAGGTACTGACTGCAAACCTTATGGAGTCATCTTAATATAACTCTCCACATCATCTTGAGATGTTTGGCAGTTGTTATATCACTCAGCTATTCAAGACAAAAAAGTTGATATCTCAATGCATGATGTGCTTTGGAACTAAAAGTATACATTACAATTTTACTCTAAATTCTTCAATGCAAACCTTATGGAAATATCTAAACATAACTCCCCACATGATCCTGAGATGTTTGACATTTGTTATATCACTCAGGTATTCGAGACAAAAAAGTTGATTTCTCTCAGCATGCAATGCTTTGGCACTAAAAGAATATATTTCAATTTTACTATGAAGTACTGAATGCAAACCTTTTGGAAACATGTTAACATCACTCCCCAAATGTTCCTGAACTGTTTGACACCTGTTACAACTCTCAGGTATTCAAGATAAAAAAGATGATTTCTCAGTGCATACTGTGCTTTGGCATTGAATGAAGCATACATTTCAATTTTACTCAAAGGTACTGACTGCAAACCTTATGGAGTCATCTTAATATAACTCTCCACATGATCCTGAGATGTTTGGCAGTTGTTATATCACTCAGCTATTCAAGACAAAAAAGTTGATATCTCAATGCATGATGTGCTTTGGAACTAAAAGTATACATTACAATTTTACTCTAAATTCCTCAATGCAAACCTTATGGAAACATCTAAACAGAACTCCCCACATGATCCTGAGATGTTTGACACCGGTTATATCACTCAGGTATTCAAAATAAAAAAAGTGATTTCTCAGTGCATACTGCGCTTTGGAATTGAAAGAAGTATACACTACAATTTTACTCAAAGGTACTGACTGCAAACCTTATGGAGGCTCTTAATATAACTCTCCACATGATCCTGAGATGTTTGGCAGTTGTTATATCACTCAGGTATTCGAGACAAAAAAGTTGATTTCTCTCAGCATGCAATGCTTTGGCACTAAAAGAATATATTTCAATTTTACTATGAAGTACTGAATGCAAACCTTTTGGAAACATGTTAACATCACTCCCCAAATGTTCCTGAACTGTTTGACACCTGTTACATCTCTCAGGTATTCAAGAGAAAAAAGATGATTTCTCAGTGCATACTGTGCTTTGGCATTGAATGAAGCATACATTTCAATTTTACTCAAAGGTACTGACTGCAAACCTTATGGAGTCATCTTAATATAACTCTCCACATGATCCTGAGATGTTTGACAGTTGTTATATCACTCAGGCATTCAGGACAAAAAAGTTGATTTCTCAACACATGAAGTGCTTTGGAACTTAAAGTATATATTTCAATTTTACTCTAAAATCCTCAATGCAAACCTTATGGAAACATCTAAACAGAACTCCCCACATGATCCTGAGATGTTTGACACCGGTTATATCACTCAGGTATTCAAAATAAAAAAAGTGATTTCTCAGTGCATACTGCGCTTTGGAATTGAAAGAAGTATACACTACAATTTTACTCAAAGGTACTGACTGCAAACCTTATGGAGGCTCTTAATATAACTCTCCACATGATCCTGAGATGTTTGGCAGTTGTTATATCACTCTGCTATTCAAGACAAAAAAGTTGATATCTCAATGCATGAAGTGGTTTGGAACTAAAAGTATACATTACAATTTTACTCTAAATTCCTGAAGGCAAACATTATGGAAACATCTAAACATAACTCCCCACGTGATCCTGAGATGTTTGACACCGGTTATATCACTCAGCTATTCAAGATAAAAAAGTTGATTTCTCAGTGCATACTGTGCTTTGGCATTGAATGAAGCATACATTTCAATTTTACTCAATGGTACTGACTGCAAACCTTATGGAGTCATCTTAATATAACTCTCCACATGATCCTGAGATGTTTGACAGTTGTTATATCACTCAGATATTCAAGACAAAAAAGTTGATTTCTCAACACATGAAGTGCTTTGGAACTTAAAGTATACATTACAATTTTACTCTAAATTCCTCAATGCAAACCTTATGGAAATATCTAAACATAACTCCCCACATGATCCTGAGATGTTTGACATTTGTTATATCACTCAGGTATTCGAGACAAAAAAGTTGATTTCTCTCAGCATGCAATGCTTTGGCACTAAAAGAATATATTTCAATTTTACTATGAAGTACTGAATGCAAACCTTTTGGAAACATGTTAACATCACTCCCCAAATGTTCCTGAACTGTTTGACACCTGTTACAACTCTCAGGTATTCAAGATAAAAAAGATGATTTCTCAGTGCATACTGTGCTTTGGCATTGAATGAAGCATACATTTCAATTTTACTCAAAGGTACTGACTGCAAACCTTATGGAGTCATCTGAATATAACTCTCCACATGATCCTGAGATGTTTAATAGTTGTTATATCACTCAGGTATTCAAGACAAAAAAGTTGATTTCTCAACGCATGAAGTGCTTTGGAACTTTAAGTATATATTTCAATTTTACTCTAAATTCCTCAATGCAAACCTTATGGAAACATCTAAACATAACTCCCCACAGTATCCTGAGATGTTTGACACCGGTTATTTCATTCAGGTATTCAAGATAAAAAAGTTGATTTCTCAGTGCATACTGTGCTTTGGCATTGAATGAAGCATACATTTCAATTTTACTCAAAGGTACTGACTGCAAACCTTATGGAGTCATCTTAATATAACTCTCCACATCATCTTGAGATGTTTGGCAGTTGTTATATCACTCAGCTATTCAAGACAAAAAAGTTGATATCTCAATGCATGATGTGCTTTGGAACTAAAAGTATACATTACAATTTTACTCTAAATTCTTCAATGCAAACCTTATGGAAATATCTAAACATAACTCCCCACATGATCCTGAGATGTTTGACATTTGTTATATCACTCAGGTATTCGAGACAAAAAAGTTGATTTCTCTCAGCATGCAATGCTTTGGCACGAAAAGAATATATTTCAATTTTACTATGAAGTACTGAATGCAAACCTTTTGGAAACATGTTAACATCACTCCCCAAATGTTCCTGAACTGTTTGACACCTGTTACAACTCTCAGGTATTCAAGATAAAAAAGATGATTTCTCAGTGCATACCGTGCTTTGGCATTGAATGAAGCATACATTTCAATTTTACTCAAAGGTACTGACTGCAAACCTTATGGAGTCATCTTAATATAACTCTCCACATGATCCTGAGATGTTTGGCAGTTGTTATATCACTCAGCTATTCAAGACAAAAAAGTTGATATCTCAATGCATGATGTGCTTTGGAACTAAAAGTATACATTACAATTTTACTCTAAATTCCTCAATGCAAACCTTATGGAAACATCTAAACAGAACTCCCCACATGATCCTGAGATGTTTGACACCGGTTATATCACTCAGGTATTCAAAATAAAAAAAGTGATTTCTCAGTGCATACTGCGCTTTGGAATTGAAAGAAGTATACACTACAATTTTACTCAAAGGTACTGACTGCAAACCTTATGGAGGCTCTTAATATAACTCTCCACATGATCCTGAGATGTTTGGCAGTTGTTATATCACTCAGGTATTCGAGACAAAAAAGTTGATTTCTCTCAGCATGCAATGCTTTGGCACTAAAAGAATATATTTCAATTTTACTATGAAGTACTGAATGCAAACCTTTTGGAAACATGTTAACATCACTCCCCAAATGTTCCTGAACTGTTTGACACCTGTTACATCTCTCAGGTATTCAAGAGAAAAAAGATGATTTCTCAGTGCATACTGTGCTTTGGCATTGAATGAAGCATACATTTCAATTTTACTCAAAGGTACTGACTGCAAACCTTATGGAGTCATCTTAATATAACTCTCCACATGATCCTGAGATGTTTGACAGTTGTTATATCACTCAGGCATTCAGGACAAAAAAGTTGATTTCTCAACACATGAAGTGCTTTGGAACTTAAAGTATATATTTCAATTTTACTCTAAAATCCTCAATGCAAACCTTATGGAAACATCTAAACAGAACTCCCCACATGATCCTGAGATGTTTGACACCGGTTATATCACTCAGGTATTCAAAATAAAAAAAGTGATTTCTCAGTGCATACTGCGCTTTGGAATTGAAAGAAGTATACACTACAATTTTACTCAAAGGTACTGACTGCAAACCTTATGGAGGCTCTTAATATAACTCTCCACATGATCCTGAGATGTTTGGCAGTTGTTATATCACTCTGCTATTCAAGACAAAAAAGTTGATATCTCAATGCATGAAGTGGTTTGGAACTAAAAGTATACATTACAATTTTACTCTAAATTCCTGAAGGCAAACATTATGGAAACATCTAAACATAACTCCCCACGTGATCCTGAGATGTTTGACACCGGTTATATCACTCAGCTATTCAAGATAAAAAAGTTGATTTCACAGTGCATACTGTGCTTTGGCATTGAATGAAGCATACATTTCAATTTTACTCAATGGTACTGACTGCAAACCTTATGGAGTCATCTTAATATAACTCTCCACATGATCCTGAGATGTTTGACAGTTGTTATATCACTCAGATATTCAAGACAAAAAAGTTGATTTCTCAACACATGAAGTGCTTTGGAACTTAAAGTATACATTACAATTTTACTCTAAATTCCTCAATGCAAACCTTATGGAAATATCTAAACATAACTCCCCACATGATCCTGAGATGTTTGACATTTGTTATATCACTCAGGTATTCGAGACAAAAAAGTTGATTTCTCTCAGCATGCAATGCTTTGGCACTAAAAGAATATATTTCAATTTTACTATGAAGTACTGAATGCAAACCTTTTGGAAACATGTTAACATCACTCCCCAAATGTTCCTGAACTGTTTGACACCTGTTACAACTCTCAGGTATTCAAGATAAAAAAGATGATTTCTCAGTGCATACTGTGCTTTGGCATTGAATGAAGCATACATTTCAATTTTACTCAAAGGTACTGACTGCAAACCTTATGGAGTCATCTGAATATAACTCTCCACATGATCCTGAGATGTTTAATAGTTGTTATATCACTCAGGTATTCAAGACAAAAAAGTTGATTTCTCAACGCATGAAGTGCTTTGGAACTTTAAGTATATATTTCAATTTTACTCTAAATTCCTCAATGCAAACCTTATGGAAGCATCTAAACATAACTCCCCACAGTATCCTGAGATGTTTGACACCGGTTATTTCATTCAGGTATTCAAGATAAAAAAGTTGATTTCTCAGTGCATACTGTGCTTTGGCATTGAATGAAGCATACATTTCAATTTTACTCAAAGGTACTGACTGCAAACCTTATGGAGTCATCTTAATATAACTCTCCACATCATCTTGAGATGTTTGGCAGTTGTTATATCACTCAGCTATTCAAGACAAAAAAGTTGATATCTCAATGCATGATGTGCTTTGGAACTAAAAGTATACATTACAATTTTACTCTAAATTCTTCAATGCAAACCTTATGGAAATATCTAAACATAACTCCCCACATGATCCTGAGATGTTTGACATTTGTTATATCACTCAGGTATTCGAGACAAAAAAGTTGATTTCTCTCAGCATGCAATGCTTTGGCACGAAAAGAATATATTTCAATTTTACTATGAAGTACTGAATGCATACCTTTTGGAAACATGTTAACATCACTCCCCAAATGTTCCTGAACTGTTTGACACCTGTTACAACTCTCAGGTATTCAAGATAAAAAAGATGATTTCTCAGTGCATACTGTGCTTTGGCATTGAATGAAGCATACATTTCAAGTTTACTCAAAGGTACTGACTGCAAACCTTATGGAGTCATCTGAATATAACTCTCCACATGATCCTGAGATGTTTAATAGTTGTTATATCACTCAGGTATTCAAGACAAAAAAGTTGATTTCTCAACGCATGAAGTGCTTTGGAACTTTAAGTATATATTTCAATTTTACTCTAAATTCCTCAATGCAAACCTTATGGAAACACCTAAACATAACTCCCCACAGTATCCTGAAATGTTTGACACCGGTTATTTCATTCAGGTATTCAAGATAAAAAAGTTGATTTCTCAGTGCATACTGTGCTTTGGCATTGAATGAAGCATACATTTCAATTTTACTCAAAGGTACTGACTGCAAACCTTATGGAGTCATCTTAATATAACTCTCCACATCATCTTGAGATGTTTGGCAGTTGTTATATCACTCAGCTATTCAAGACAAAAAAGTTGATATCTCAATGCATGATGTTGTTTGGAACTAAAAGTATACATTACAATTTTACTCTAAATTCTTCAATGCAAACCTTATGGAAATATCTAAACATAACTCCCCACATGATCCTGAGATGTTTGACATTTGTTATATCACTCAGGTATTCGAGACAAAAAAGTTGATTTCTCTCAGCATGCAATGCTTTGGCACTAAAAGAATATATTTCAATTTTACTATGAAGTACTGAATGCAAACCTTTTGGAAACATGTTAACATCACTCCCCAAATGTTCCTGAACTGTTTGACACCTGTTACAACTCTCAGGTATTCAAGATAAAAAAGATGATTTCTCAGTGCATACTGTGCTTTGGCATTGAATGAAGCATACATTTCAATTTTACTCAAAGGTACTGACTGCAAACCTTATGGAGTCATCTTAATATAACTCTGCACATGATCCTGAGATGTTTGGCTGTTGTTATATCACTCAGCTATTCAAGACAAAAAAGTTGATATCTCAATGCATGATGTGCTTTGGAACTAAAAGTATACATTACAATTTTACTCTAAATTCCTCAATGCAAACCTTATGGAAACATCTAAACAGAACTCCCCACATGATCCTGAGATGTTTGACACCGGTTATATCACTCAGGTATTCAAAATAAAAAAAGTGATTTCTCAGTGCATACTGCGCTTTGGAATTGAAAGAAGTATACACTACAATTTTACTCAAAGGTACTGACTGCAAACCTTATGGAGGCTCTTAATATAACTCTCCACATGATCCTGAGATGTTTGGCAGTTGTTATATCACTCAGGTATTCGAGACAAAAAAGTTGATTTCTCTCAGCATGCAATGCTTTGGCACTAAAAGAATATATTTCAATTTTACTATGAAGTACTGAATGCAAACCTTTTGGAAACATGTTAACATCACTCCCCAAATGTTCCTGAACTGTTTGACACCTGTTACATCTCTCAGGTATTCAAGAGAAAAAAGATGATTTCTCAGTGCATACTGTGCTTTGGCATTGAATGAAGCATACATTTCAATTTTACTCAAAGGTACTGACTGCAAACCTTATGGAGTCATCTTAATATAACTCTCCACATGATCCTGAGATGTTTGACAGTTGTTATATCACTCAGGCATTCAGGACAAAAAAGTTGATTTCTCAACACATGTAGTGCTTTGGAACTTAAAGTATATATTTCAATTTTACTCTAAAATCCTCAATGCAAACCTTATGGAAACATCTAAACAGAACTCCCCACATGATCCTGAGATGTTTGACACCGGTTATATCACTCAGGTATTCAAAATAAAAAAAGTGATTTCTCAGTGCATACTGCGCTTTGGAATTGAAAGAAGTATACACTACAATTTTACTCAAAGGTACTGACTGCAAACCTTATGGAGGCTCTTAATATAACTCTCCACATGATCCTGAGATGTTTGGCAGTTGTTATATCACTCTGCTATTCAAGACAAAAAAGTTGATATCTCAATGCATGAAGTGGTTTGGAACTAAAAGTATACATTACAATTTTACTCTAAATTCCGGAAGGCAAACATTATGGAAACATCTAAACATAACTCCCCACGTGATCCTGAGATGTTTGACACCGGTTATATCACTCAGCTATTCAAGATAAAAAAGTTGATTTCTCAGTGCATACTGTGCTTTGGCATTGAATGAAGCATACATTTCAATTTTACTCAATGGTACTGACTGCAAACCTTATGGAGTCATCTTAATATAACTCTCCACATGATCCTGAGATGTTTGACAGTTGTTATATCACTCAGATATTCAAGACAAAAAAGTTGATTTCTCAACACATGAAGTGCTTTGGAACTTAAAGTATACATTACAATTTTACTCTAAATTCCTCAATGCAAACCTTATGGAAATATCTAAACATAACTCCCCACATGATCCTGAGATGTTTGACATTTGTTATATCACTCAGGTATTCGAGACAAAAAAGTTGATTTCTCTCAGCATGCAATGCTTTGGCACGAAAAGAATATATTTCAATTTTACTATGAAGTACTGAATGCATACCTTTTGGAAACATGTTAACATCACTCCCCAAATGTTCCTGAACTGTTTGACACCTGTTACAACTCTCAGGTATTCAAGATAAAAAAGATGATTTCTCAGTGCATACTGTGCTTTGGCATTGAATGAAGCATACATTTCAATTTTACTCAAAGGTACTGACTGCAAACCTTATGGAGTCATCTGAATATAACTCTCCACATGATCCTGAGATGTTTAATAGTTGTTATATCACTCAGGTATTCAAGACAAAAAAGTTGATTTCTCAACGCATGAAGTGCTTTGGAACTTTAAGTATATATTTCAATTTTACTCTAAATTCCTCAATGCAAACCTTATGGAAACATCTAAACATAACTCCCCACAGTATCCTGAAATGTTTGACACCGGTTAGTTCATTCAGGTATTCAAGATAAAAAAGTTGATTTCTCAGTGCATACTGTGCTTTGGCATTGAATGAAGCATACATTTCAATTTTACTCAAAGGTACTGACTGCAAACCTTATGGAGTCATCTTAATATAACTCTCCACATCATCTTGAGATGTTTGGCAGTTGTTATATCACTCAGCTATTCAAGACAAAAAAGTTGATATCTCAATGCATGATGTGCTTTGGAACTAAAAGTATACATTGCAATTTTACTCTAAATTCTTCAATGCAAACCTTATGGAAATATCTAAACATAACTCCCCACATGATCCTGAGATGTTTGACATTTGTTATATCACTCAGGTATTCGAGACAAAAAAGTTGATTTCTCTCAGCATGCAATGCTTTGGCACTAAAAGAATATATTTCAATTTTACTATGAAGTACTGAATGCAAACCTTTTGGAAACATGTTAACATCACTCCCCAAATGTTCCTGAACTGTTTGACACCTGTTACAACTCTCAGGTATTCAAGATAAAAAAGATGATTTCTCAGTGCATACTGTGCTTTGGCATTGAATGAAGCATACATTTCAATTTTACTCAAAGGTACTGACTGCAAACCTTATGGAGTCATCTTAATATAACTCTCCACATGATCCTGAGATGTTTGGCAGTTGTTATATCACTCAGCTATTCAAGACAAAAAAGTTGATATCTCAATGCATGATGTGCTTTGGAACTAAAAGTATACATTACAATTTTACTCTAAATTCCTCAATGCAAACCTTATGGAAACATCTAAACAGAACTCCCCACATGATCCTGAGATGTTTGACACCGGTTATATCACTCAGGTATTCAAAATAAAAAAAGTGATTTCTCAGTGCATACTGCGCTTTGGAATTGAAAGAAGTATACACTACAATTTTACTCAAAGGTACTGACTGCAAACCTTATGGAGGCTCTTAATATAACTCTCCACATGATCCTGAGATGTTTGGCAGTTGTTATATCACTCAGGTATTCGAGACAAAAAAGTTGATTTCTCTCAGCATGCAATGCTTTGGCACTAAAAGAATATATTTCAATTTTACTATGAAGTACTGAATGCAAACCTTTTGGAAACATGTTAACATCACTCCCCAAATGTTCCTGAACTGTTTGACACCTGTTACATCTCTCAGGTATTCAAGAGAAAAAAGATGATTTCTCAGTGCATACTGTGCTTTGGCATTGAATGAAGCATACATTTCAATTTTACTCAAAGGTACTGACTGCAAACCTTATGGAGTCATCTTAATATAACTCTCCACATGATCCTGAGATGTTTGACAGTTGTTATATCACTCAGGCATTCAGGACAAAAAAGTTGATTTCTCAACACATGAAGTGCTTTGGAACTTAAAGTATATATTTCAATTTTACTCTAAAATCCTCAATGCAAACCTTATGGAAACATCTAAACAGAACTCCCCACATGATCCTGAGATGTTTGACACCGGTTATATCACTCAGGTATTCAAAATAAAAAAAGTGATTTCTCAGTGCATACTGCGCTTTGGAATTGAAAGAAGTATACACTACAATTTTACTCAAAGGTACTGACTGCAAACCTTATGGAGGCTCTTAATATAACTCTCCACATGATCCTGAGATGTTTGGCAGTTGTTATATCACTCTGCTATTCAAGACAAAAAAGTTGATATCTCAATGCATGAAGTGGTTTGGAACTAAAAGTATACATTACAATTTTACTCTAAATTCCTGAAGGCAAACATTATGGAAACATCTAAACATAACTCCCCACGTGATCCTGAGATGTTTGACACCGGTTATATCACTCAGCTATTCAAGATAAAAAAGTTGATTTCTCAGTGCATACTGTGCTTTGGCATTGAATGAAGCATACATTTCAATTTTACTCAATGGTACTGACTGCAAACCTTATGGAGTCATCTTAATATAACTCTCCACATGATCCTGAGATGTTTGACAGTTGTTATATCACTCAGATATTCAAGACAAAAAAGTTGATTTCTCAACACATGAAGTGCTTTGGAACTTAAAGTATACATTACAATTTTACTCTAAATTCCTCAATGCAAACCTTATGGAAATATCTAAACATAACTCCCCACATGATCCTGAGATGTTTGACATTTGTTATATCACTCAGGTATTCGAGACAAAAAAGTTGATTTCTCTCAGCATGCAATGCTTTGGCACTAAAAGAATATATTTCAATTTTACTATGAAGTACTGAATGCAAACCTTTTGGAAACATGTTAACATCACTCCCCAAATGTTCCTGAACTGTTTGACACCTGTTACAACTCTCAGGTATTCAAGATAAAAAAGATGATTTCTCAGTGCATACTGTGCTTTGGCATTGAATGAAGCATACATTTCAATTTTACTCAAAGGTACTGACTGCAAACCTTATGGAGTCATCTGAATATAACTCTCCACATGATCCTGAGATGTTTAATAGTTGTTATATCATTCAGGTATTCAAGACAAAAAAGTTGATTTCTCAACGCATGAAGTGCTTTGGAACTTTAAGTATATATTTCAATTTTACTCTAAATTCCTCAATGCAAACCTTATGGAAACATCTAAACATAACTCCCCACAGTATCCTGAGATGTTTGACACCGGTTATTTCATTCAGGTATTCAAGATAAAAAAGTTGATTTCTCAGTGCATACTGTGCTTTGGCATTGAATGAAGCATACATTTCAATTTTACTCAAAGGTACTGACTGCAAACCTTATGGAGTCATCTTAATATAACTCTCCACATCATCTTGAGATGTTTGGCAGTTGTTATATCACTCAGCTATTCAAGACAAAAAAGTTGATATCTCAATGCATGATGTGCTTTGGAACTAAAAGTATACATTACAATTTTACTCTAAATTCTTCAATGCAAACCTTATGGAAATATCTAAACATAACTCCCCACATGATCCTGAGATGTTTGACATTTGTTATATCACTCAGGTATTCGAGACAAAAAAGTTGATTTCTCTCAGCA
The DNA here is from genome assembly GCF_030028105.1 of Mobula birostris. NCBI lineage: Eukaryota > Metazoa > Chordata > Chondrichthyes > Myliobatiformes > Myliobatidae > Mobula > Mobula birostris. The sequence continues at coordinate 130,661 of NW_027278650.1, read as the reverse complement.
TGCAATGCTTTGGCACGAAAAGAATATATTTCAATTTTACTATGAAGTACTGAATGCATACCTTTTGGAAACATGTTAACATCACTCCCCAAATGTTCCTGAACTGTTTGACACCTGTTACAACTCTCAGGTATTCAAGATAAAAAAGATGATTTCTCAGTGCATACTGTGCTTTGGCATTGAATGAAGCATACATTTCAATTTTACTCAAAGGTACTGACTGCAAACCTTATGGAGTCATCTGAATATAACTCTCCACATGATCCTGAGATGTTTAATAGTTGTTATATCACTCAGGTATTCAAGACAAAAAAGTTGATTTCTCAACGCATGAAGTGCTTTGGAACTTTAAGTATATATTTCAATTTTACTCTAAATTCCTCAATGCAAACCTTATGGAAACATCTAAACATAACTCCCCACAGTATCCTGAAATGTTTGACACCGGTTATTTCATTCAGGTATTCAAGATAAAAAAGTTGATTTCTCAGTGCATACTGTGCTTTGGCATTGAATGAAGCATACATTTCAATTTTACTCAAAGGTACTGACTGCAAACCTTATGGAGTCATCTTAATATAACTCTCCACATCATCTTGAGATGTTTGGCAGTTGTTATATCACTCAGCTATTCAAGACAAAAAAGTTGATATCTCAATGCATGATGTGCTTTGGAACTAAAAGTATACATTACAATTTTACTCTAAATTCTTCAATGCAAACCTTATGGAAATATCTAAACATAACTCCCCACATGATCCTGAGATGTTTGACATTTGTTATATCACTCAGGTATTCGAGACAAAAAAGTTGATTTCTCTCAGCATGCAATGCTTTGGCACTAAAAGAATATATTTCAATTTTACTATGAAGTACTGAATGCAAACCTTTTGGAAACATGTTAACATCACTCCCCAAATGTTCCTGAACTGTTTGACACCTGTTACAACTCTCAGGTATTCAAGATAAAAAAGATGATTTCTCAGTGCATACTGTGCTTTGGCATTGAATGAAGCATACATTTCAATTTTACTCAAAGGTACTGACTGCAAACCTTATGGAGTCATCTTAATATAACTCTCCACATGATCCTGAGATGTTTGGCAGTTGTTATATCACTAAGCTATTCAAGACAAAAAAGTTGATATCTCAATGCATGATGTGCTTTGGAACTAAAAGTATACATTACAATTTTACTCTAAATTCCTCAATGCAAACCTTATGGAAACATCTAAACAGAACTCCCCACATGATCCTGAGATGTTTGACACCGGTTATATCACTCAGGTATTCAAAATAAAAAAAGTGATTTCTCAGTGCATACTGCGCTTTGGAATTGAAAGAAGTATACACTACAATTTTACTCAAAGGTACTGACTGCAAACCTTATGGAGGCTCTTAATATAACTCTCCACATGATCCTGAGATGTTTGGCAGTTGTTATATCACTCTGCTATTCAAGACAAAAAAGTTGATATCTCAATGCATGAAGTGGTTTGGAACTAAAAGTATACATTACAATTTTACTCTAAATTCCTGAAGGCAAACATTATGGAAACATCTAAACATAACTCCCCACGTGATCCTGAGATGTTTGACACCGGTTATATCACTCAGGTATTCGAGACAAAAAAGTTGATTTCTCTCAGCATGCAATGCTTTGGCACTAAAAGAATATATTTCAATTTTACTATGAAGTACTGAATGCAAACCTTTTGGAAACATGTTAACATCACTCCCCAAATGTTCCTGAACTGTTTGACACCTGTTACAACTCTCAGGTATTCAAGATAAAAAAGATGATTTCTCAGTGCATACTGTGCTTTGGCATTGAATGAAGCATACATTTCAATTTTACTCAAAGGTACTGACTGCAAACCTTATGGAGTCATCTGAATATAACTCTCCACATGATCCTGAGATGTTTAATAGTTGTTATATCACTCAGGTATTCAAGACAAAAAAGTTGATTTCTCAACGCATGAAGTGCTTTGGAACTTTAAGTATATATTTCAATTTTACTCTAAATTCCTCAATGCAAACCTTATGGAAACATCTAAACATAACTCCCCACAGTATCCTGAGATGTTTGACACCGGTTATTTCATTCAGGTATTCAAGATAAAAAAGTTGATTTCTCAGTGCATACTGTGCTTTGGCATTGAATGAAGCATACATTTCAATTTTACTCAAAGGTACTGACTGCAAACCTTATGGAGTCATCTTAATATAACTCTCCACATCATCTTGAGATGTTTGGCAGTTGTTATATCACTCAGCTATTCAAGACAAAAAAGTTGATATCTCAATGCATGATGTGCTTTGGAACTAAAAGTATACATTACAATTTTACTCTAAATTCTTCAATGCAAACCTTATGGAAATATCTAAACATAACTCCCCACATGATCCTGAGATGTTTGACATTTGTTATATCACTCAGGTATTCGAGACAAAAAAGTTGATTTCTCTCAGCATGCAATGCTTTGGCACTAAAAGAATATATTTCAATTTTACTATGAAGTACTGAATGCAAACCTTTTGGAAACATGTTAACATCACTCCCCAAATGTTCCTGAACTGTTTGACACCTGTTACAACTCTCAGGTATTCAAGATAAAAAAGATGATTTCTCAGTGCATACTGTGCTTTGGCATTGAATGAAGCATACATTTCAATTTTACTCAAAGGTACTGACTGCAAACCTTATGGAGTCATCTTAATATAACTCTCCACATGATCCTGAGATGTTTGGCAGTTGTTATATCACTCAGCTATTCAAGACAAAAAAGTTGATATCTCAATGCATGATGTGCTTTGGAACTAAAAGTATACATTACAATTTTACTCTAAATTCCTCAATGCAAACCTTATGGAAACATCTAAACAGAACTCCCCACATGATCCTGAGATGTTTGACACCGGTTATATCACTCAGGTATTCAAAATAAAAAAAGTGATTTCTCAGTGCATACTGCGCTTTGGAATTGAAAGAAGTATACACTACAATTTTACTCAAAGGTACTGACTGCAAACCTTATGGAGGCTCTTAATATAACTCTCCACATGATCCTGAGATGTTTGGCAGTTGTTATATCACTCTGCTATTCAAGACAAAAAAGTTGATATCTCAATGCATGAAGTGGTTTGGAACTAAAAGTATACATTACAATTTTACTCTAAATTCCTGAAGGCAAACATTATGGAAACATCTAAACATAACTCCCCACGTGATCCTGAGATGTTTGACACCGGTTATATCACTCAGCTATTCAAGATAAAAAAGTTGATTTCTCAGTGCATACTGTGCTTTGGCATTGAATGAAGCATACATTTCAATTTTACTGAATGGTACTGACTGCAAACCTTATGGAGTCATCTTAATATAACTCTCCACATGATCCTGAGATGTTTGACAGTTGTTATATCACTCAGATATTCAAGACAAAAAAGTTGATTTCTCAACACATGAAGTGCTTTGGAACTTAAAGTATACATTACAATTTTACTCTAAATTCCTCAATGCAAACCTTATGGAAATATCTAAACATAACTCCCCACATGATCCTGAGATGTTTGACATTTGTTATATCACTCAGGTATTCGAGACAAAAAAGTTGATTTCTCTCAGCATGCAATGCTTTGGCCCTAAAAGAATATATTTCAATTTTACTATGAAGTACTGAATGCAAACCTTTTGGAAACATGTTAACATCACTCCCCAAATGTTCCTGAACTGTTTGACACTTGTTACAACTCTCAGGTATTCAAGATAAAAAAGATGATTTCTCAGTGCATACTGTGCTTTGGCATTGAATGAAGCATACATTTCAATTTTACTCAAAGGTACTGACTGCAAACCTTATGGAGTCATCTGAATATAACTCTCCACATGATCCTGAGATGTTTAATAGTTGTTATATCATTCAGGTATTCAAGACAAAAAAGTTGATTTCTCAACGCATGAAGTGCTTTGGAACTTTAAGTATATATTTCAATTTTACTCTAAATTCCTCAATGCAAACCTTATGGAAACATCTAAACATAACTCCCCACAGTATCCTGAGATGTTTGACACCGGTTATTTCATTCAGGTATTCAAGATAAAAAAGTTGATTTCTCAGTGCATACTGTGCTTTGGCATTGAATGAAGCATACATTTCAATTTTACTCAAAGGTACTGACTGCAAACCTTATGGAGTCATCTTAATATAACTCTCCACATCATCTTGAGATGTTTGGCAGTTGTTATATCACTCAGCTATTCAAGACAAAAAAGTTGATATCTCAATGCATGATGTGCTTTGGAACTAAAAGTATACATTACAATTTTACTCTAAATTCTTCAATGCAAACCTTATGGAAATATCTAAACATAACTCCCCACATGATCCTGAGATGTTTGACATTTGTTATATCACTCAGGTATTCGAGACAAAAAAGTTGATTTCTCTCAGCATGCAATGCTTTGGCACGAAAAGAATATATTTCAATTTTACTATGAAGTACTGAATGCATACCTTTTGGAAACATGTTAACATCACTCCCCAAATGTTCCTGAACTGTTTGACACCTGTTACAACTCTCAGGTATTCAAGATAAAAAAGATGATTTCTCAGTGCATACTGTGCTTTGGCATTGAATGAAGCATACATTTCAATTTTACTCAAAGGTACTGACTGCAAACCTTATGGAGTCATCTGAATATAACTCTCCACATGATCCTGAGATGTTTAATAGTTGTTATATCACTCAGGTATTCAAGACAAAAAAGTTGATTTCTCAACGCATGAAGTGCTTTGGAACTTTAAGTATATATTTCAATTTTACTCTAAATTCCTCAATGCAAACCTTATGGAAACATCTAAACATAACTCCCCACAGTATCCTGAAATGTTTGACACCGGTTATTTCATTCAGGTATTCAAGATAAAAAAGTTGATTTCTCAGTGCATACTGTGCTTTGGCATTGAATGAAGCATACATTTCAATTTTACTCAAAGGTACTGACTGCAAACCTTATGGAGTCATCTTAATATAACTCTCCACATCATCTTGAGATGTTTGGCAGTTGTTATATCACTCAGCTATTCAAGACAAAAAAGTTGATATCTCAATGCATGATGTGCTTTGGAACTAAAAGTATACATTACAATTTTACTCTAAATTCTTCAATGCAAACCTTATGGAAATATCTAAACATAACTCCCCACATGATCCTGAGATGTTTGACATTTGTTATATCACTCAGGTATTCGAGACAAAAAAGTTGATTTCTCTCAGCATGCAATGCTTTGGCACTAAAAGAATATATTTCAATTTTACTATGAAGTACTGAATGCAAACCTTTTGGAAACATGTTAACATCACTCCCCAAATGTTCCTGAACTGTTTGACACCTGTTACAACTCTCAGGTATTCAAGATAAAAAAGATGATTTCTCAGTGCATACTGTGCTTTGGCATTGAATGAAGCATACATTTCAATTTTACTCAAAGGTACTGACTGCAAACCTTATGGAGTCATCTTAATATAACTCTCCACATGATCCTGAGATGTTTGGCAGTTGTTATATCACTAAGCTATTCAAGACAAAAAAGTTGATATCTCAATGCATGATGTGCTTTGGAACTAAAAGTATACATTACAATTTTACTCTAAATTCCTCAATGCAAACCTTATGGAAACATCTAAACAGAACTCCCCACATGATCCTGAGATGTTTGACACCGGTTATATCACTCAGGTATTCAAAATAAAAAAAGTGATTTCTCAGTGCATACTGCGCTTTGGAATTGAAAGAAGTATACACTACAATTTTACTCAAAGGTACTGACTGCAAACCTTATGGAGGCTCTTAATATAACTCTCCACATGATCCTGAGATGTTTGGCAGTTGTTATATCACTCAGGTATTCGAGACAAAAAAGTTGATTTCTCTCAGCATGCAATGCTTTGGCACTAAAAGAATATATTTCAATTTTACTATGAAGTACTGAATGCAAACCTTTTGGAAACATGTTAACATCACTCCCCAAATGTTCCTGAACTGTTTGACACCTGTTACATCTCTCAGGTATTCAAGAGAAAAAAGATGATTTCTCAGTGCATACTGTGCTTTGGCATTGAATGAAGCATACATTTCAATTTTACTCAAAGGTACTGACTGCAAACCTTATGGAGTCATCTTAATATAACTCTCCACATGATCCTGAGATGTTTGACAGTTGTTATATCACTCAGGCATTCAGGACAAAAAAGTTGATTTCTCAACACATGAAGTGCTTTGGAACTTAAAGTATATATTTCAATTTTACTCTAAAATCCTCAATGCAAACCTTATGGAAACATCTAAACAGAACTCCCCACATGATCCTGAGATGTTTGACACCGGTTATATCACTCAGGTATTCAAAATAAAAAAAGTGATTTCTCAGTGCATACTGCGCTTTGGAATTGAAAGAAGTATACACTACAATTTTACTCAAAGGTACTGACTGCAAACCTTATGGAGGCTCTTAATATAACTCTCCACATGATCCTGAGATGTTTGGCAGTTGTTATATCACTCTGCTATTCAAGACAAAAAAGTTGATATCTCAATGCATGAAGTGGTTTGGAACTAAAAGTATACATTACAATTTTACTCTAAATTCCTGAAGGCAAACATTATGGAAACATCTAAACATAACTCCCCACGTGATCCTGAGATGTTTGACACCGGTTATATCACTCAGGTATTCGAGACAAAAAAGTTGATTTCTCTCAGCATGCAATGCTTTGGCACTAAAAGAATATATTTCAATTTTACTATGAAGTACTGAATGCAAACCTTTTGGAAACATGTTAACATCACTCCCCAAATGTTCCTGAACTGTTTGACACCTGTTACAACTCTCAGGTATTCAAGATAAAAAAGATGATTTCTCAGTGCATACTGTGCTTTGGCATTGAATGAAGCATACATTTCAATTTTACTCAAAGGTACTGACTGCAAACCTTATGGAGTCATCTGAATATAACTCTCCACATGATCCTGAGATGTTTAATAGTTGTTATATCACTCAGGTATTCAAGACAAAAAAGTTGATTTCTCAACGCATGAAGTGCTTTGGAACTTTAAGTATATATTTCAATTTTACTCTAAATTCCTCAATGCAAACCTTATGGAAACATCTAAACATAACTCCCCACAGTATCCTGAGATGTTTGACACCGGTTATTTCATTCAGGTATTCAAGATAAAAAAGTTGATTTCTCAGTGCATACTGTGCTTTGGCATTGAATGAAGCATACATTTCAATTTTACTCAAAGGTACTGACTGCAAACCTTATGGAGTCATCTTAATATAACTCTCCACATCATCTTGAGATGTTTGGCAGTTGTTATATCACTCAGCTATTCAAGACAAAAAAGTTGATATCTCAATGCATGATGTGCTTTGGAACTAAAAGTATACATTACAATTTTACTCTAAATTCTTCAATGCAAACCTTATGGAAATATCTAAACATAACTCCCCACATGATCCTGAGATGTTTGACATTTGTTATATCACTCAGGTATTCGAGACAAAAAAGTTGATTTCTCTCAGCATGCAATGCTTTGGCACTAAAAGAATATATTTCAATTTTACTATGAAGTACTGAATGCAAACCTTTTGGAAACATGTTAACATCACTCCCCAAATGTTCCTGAACTGTTTGACACCTGTTACAACTCTCAGGTATTCAAGATAAAAAAGATGATTTCTCAGTGCATACTGTGCTTTGGCATTGAATGAAGCATACATTTCAATTTTACTCAAAGGTACTGACTGCAAACCTTATGGAGTCATCTTAATATAACTCTCCACATGATCCTGAGATGTTTGGCAGTTGTTATATCACTCAGCTATTCAAGACAAAAAAGTTGATATCTCAATGCATGATGTGCTTTGGAACTAAAAGTATACATTACAATTTTACTCTAAATTCCTCAATGCAAACCTTATGGAAACATCTAAACAGAACTCCCCACATGATCCTGAGATGTTTGACACCGGTTATATCACTCAGGTATTCAAAATAAAAAAAGTGATTTCTCAGTGCATACTGCGCTTTGGAATTGAAAGAAGTATACACTACAATTTTACTCAAAGGTACTGACTGCAAACCTTATGGAGGCTCTTAATATAACTCTCCACATGATCCTGAGATGTTTGGCAGTTGTTATATCACTCAGGTATTCGAGACAAAAAAGTTGATTTCTCTCAGCATGCAATGCTTTGGCAGTAAAAGAATATATTTCAATTTTACTATGAAGTACTGAATGCAAACCTTTTGGAAACATGTTAACATCACTCCCCAAATGTTCCTGAACTGTTTGACACCTGTTACATCTCTCAGGTATTCAAGAGAAAAAAGATGATTTCTCAGTGCATACTGTGCTTTGGCATTGAATGAAGCATACATTTCAATTTTACTCAAAGGTACTGACTGCAAACCTTATGGAGTCATCTTAATATAACTCTCCACATGATCCTGAGATGTTTGACAGTTGTTATATCACTCAGGCATTCAGGACAAAAAAGTTGATTTCTCAACACATGAAGTGCTTTGGAACTTAAAGTATATATTTCAATTTTACTCTAAAATCCTCAATGCAAACCTTATGGAAACATCTAAACAGAACTCCCCACATGATCCTGAGATGTTTGACACCGGTTATATCACTCAGGTATTCAAAATAAAAAAAGTGATTTCTCAGTGCATACTGCGCTTTGGAATTGAAAGAAGTATACACTACAATTTTACTCAAAGGTACTGACTGCAAACCTTATGGAGGCTCTTAATATAACTCTCCACATGATCCTGAGATGTTTGGCAGTTGTTATATCACTCTGCTATTCAAGACAAAAAAGTTGATATCTCAATGCATGAAGTGGTTTGGAACTAAAAGTATACATTACAATTTTACTCTAAATTCCTGAAGGCAAACATTATGGAAACATCTAAACATAACTCCCCACGTGATCCTGAGATGTTTGACACCGGTTATATCACTCAGCTATTCAAGATAAAAAAGTTGATTTCTCAGTGCATACTGTGCTTTGGCATTGAATGAAGCATACATTTCAATTTTACTCAATGGTACTGACTGCAAACCTTATGGAGTCATCTTAATATAACTCTCCACATGATCCTGAGATGTTTGACAGTTGTTATATCACTCAGATATTCAAGACAAAAAAGTTGATTTCTCAACACATGAAGTGCTTTGGAACTTAAAGTATACATTACAATTTTACTCTAAATTCCTCAATGCAAACCTTATGGAAATATCTAAACATAACTCCCCACATGATCCTGAGATGTTTGACATTTGTTATATCACTCAGGTATTCGAGACAAAAAAGTTGATTTCTCTCAGCATGCAATGCTTTGGCACTAAAAGAATATATTTCAATTTTACTATGAAGTACTGAATGCAAACCTTTTGGAAACATGTTAACATCACTCCCCAAATGTTCCTGAACTGTTTGACACCTGTTACAACTCTCAGGTATTCAAGATAAAAAAGATGATTTCTCAGTGCATACTGTGCTTTGGCATTGAATGAAGCATACATTTCAATTTTACTCAAAGGTACTGACTGCAAACCTTATGGAGTCATCTGAATATAACTCTCCACATGATCCTGAGATGTTTAATAGTTGTTATATCACTCAGGTATTCAAGACAAAAAAGTTGATTTCTCAACGCATGAAGTGCTTTGGAACTTTAAGTATATATTTCAATTTTACTCTAAATTCCTCAATGCAAACCTTATGGAAACATCTAAACATAACTCCCCACAGTATCCTGAGATGTTTGACACCGGTTATTTCATTCAGGTATTCAAGATAAAAAAGTTGATTTCTCAGTGCATACTGTGCTTTGGCATTGAATGAAGCATACATTTCAATTTTACTCAAAGGTACTGACTGCAAACCTTATGGAGTCATCTTAATATAACTCTCCACATCATCTTGAGATGTTTGGCAGTTGTTATATCACTCAGCTATTCAAGACAAAAAAGTTGATATCTCAATGCATGATGTGCTTTGGAACTAAAAGTATACATTACAATTTTACTCTAAATTCTTCAATGCAAACCTTATGGAAATATCTAAACATAACTCCCCACATGATCCTGAGATGTTTGACATTTGTTATATCACTCAGGTATTCGAGACAAAAAAGTTGATTTCTCTCAGCATGCAATGCTTTGGCACGAAAAGAATATATTTCAATTTTACTATGAAGTACTGAATGCATACCTTTTGGAAACATGTTAACATCACTCCCCAAATGTTCCTGAACTGTTTGACACCTGTTACAACTCTGAGGTATTCAAGATAAAAAAGATGATTTCTCAGTGCATACTGTGCTTTGGCATTGAATGAAGCATACATTTCAAGTTTACTCAAAGGTACTGACTGCAAACCTTATGGAGTCATCTGAATATAACTCTCCACATGATCCTGAGATGTTTAATAGTTGTTATATCACTCAGGTATTCAAGACAAAAAAGTTGATTTCTCAACGCATGAAGTGCTTTGGAACTTTAAGTATATATTTCAATTTTACTCTAAATTCCTCAATGCAAACCTTATGGAAACATCTAAACATAACTCCCCACAGTATCCTGAGATGTTTGACACCGGTTATTTCATTCAGGTATTCAAGATAAAAAAGTTGATTTCTCAGTGCATACTGTGCTTTGGCATTGAATGAAGCATACATTTCAATTTTACTCAAAGGTACTGACTGCAAACCTTATGGAGTCATCTTAATATAACTCTCCACATCATCTTGAGATGTTTGGCAGTTGTTATATCACTCAGCTATTCAAGACAAAAAAGTTGATATCTCAATGCATGATGTGCTTTGGAACTAAAAGTATACATTACAATTTTACTCTAAATTCTTCAATGCAAACCTTATGGAAATATCTAAACATAACTCCCCACATGATCCTGAGATGTTTGACATTTGTTATATCACTCAGGTATTCGAGACAAAAAAGTTGATTTCTCTCAGCATGCAATGCTTTGGCACTAAAAGAATATATTTCAATTTTACTATGAAGTACTGAATGCAAACCTTTTGGAAACATGTTAACATCACTCCCCAAATGTTCCTGAACTGTTTGACACCTGTTACAACTCTCAGGTATTCAAGATAAAAAAGATGATTTCTCAGTGCATACTGTGCTTTGGCATTGAATGAAGCATACATTTCAATTTTACTCAAAGGTACTGACTGCAAACCTTATGGAGTCATCTTAATATAACTCTCCACATGATCCTGAGATGTTTGGCAGTTGTTATATCACTCAGCTATTCAAGACAAAGAAGTTGATATCTCAATGCATGATGTGCTTTGGAACTAAAAGTATACATTACAATTTTACTCTAAATTCCTCAATGCAAACCTTATGGAAATATCTAAACATAACTCCCCACATGATCCTGAGATGCTTGACATTTGTTATATCACTCAGGTATTCGAGACAAAAAAGTTGATTTCTCTCAGCATGCAATGCTTTGGCACTAAAAGAATATATTTCAATTTTACTATGAAGTACTGAATGCAAACCTTTTGGAAACATGTTAACATCACTCCCCAAATGTTCCTGAACTGTTTGACACCTGTTACATCTCTCAGGTATTCAAGATAAAAAAGATGATTTCTGAGTGCATACTGTGCTTTGGCATTGAATGAAGCATACATTTCAATTTTACTCAAAGGTACTGACTGCAAACCTTATGGAGTCATCTTAATATAACTCTCCACATGATCCTGAGATGTTTGACAGTTGTTATATCACTCAGGCATTCAGGACAAAAAAGTTGATTTCTCAACACATGAAGTGCTTTGGAACTTAAAGTATATATTTCAATTTTACTCTAAAATCCTCAATGCAAACCTTATGGAAACATCTAAACAGAACTCCCCACATGATCCTGAGATGTTTGACACCGGTTATATCACTCAGGTATTCAAGATAAAAAAGTTGATTTCTCAGTGCATACTGTGCTTTGGCATTGAATGAAGCATACATTTCAATTTTACTCAAAGGTACTGACTGCAAACCTTATGGAGTCATCTTAATATAACTCTCCACATCATCTTGAGATGTTTGGCAGTTGTTATATCACTCAGCTATTCAAGACAAAAAAGTTGATATCTCAATGCATGATGTGCTTTGGAACTAAAAGTATACATTACAATTTTACTCTAAATTCTTCAATGCAAACCTTATGGAAATATCTAAACATAACTCCCCACATGATCCTGAGATGTTTGACATTTGTTATATCACTCAGGTATTCGAGACAAAAAAGTTGATTTCTCTCAGCATGCAATGCTTTGGCACTAAAAGAATATATTTCAATTTTACTATGAAGTACTGAATGCAAACCTTTTGGAAACATGTTAACATCACTCCCCAAATGTTCCTGAACTGTTTGACACCTGTTACAACTCTCAGGTATTCAAGATAAAAAAGATGATTTCTCAGTGCATACTGTGCTTTGGCATTGAATGAAGCATACATTTCAATTTTACTCAAAGGTACTGACTGCAAACCTTATGGAGTCATCTTAATATAACTCTCCACATGATCCTGAGATGTTTGGCAGTTGTTATATCACTCAGCTATTCAAGACAAAAAAGTTGATATCTCAATGCATGATGTGCTTTGGAACTAAAAGTATACATTACAATTTTACTCTAAATTCCTCAATGCAAACCTTATGGAAACATCTAAACAGAACTCCCCACATGATCCTGAGATGTTTGACACCGGTTATATCACTCAGGTATTCAAAATAAAAAAAGTGATTTCTCAGTGCATACTGCGCTTTGGAATTGAAAGAAGTATACACTACAATTTTACTCAAAGGTACTGACTGCAAACCTTATGGAGGCTCTTAATATAACTCTCCACATGATCCTGAGATGTTTGGCAGTTGTTATATCACTCAGGTATTCGAGACAAAAAAGTTGATTTCTCTCAGCATGCAATGCTTTGGCACTAAAAGAATATATTTCAATTTTACTATGAAGTACTGAATGCAAACCTTTTGGAAACATGTTAACATCACTCCCCAAATGTTCCTGAACTGTTTGACACCTGTTACATCTCTCAGGTATTCAAGAGAAAAAAGATGATTTCTCAGTGCATACTGTGCTTTGGCATTGAATGAAGCATACATTTCAATTTTACTCAAAGGTACTGACTGCAAACCTTATGGAGTCATCTTAATATAACTCTCCACATGATCCTGAGATGTTTGACAGTTGTTATATCACTCAGGCATTCAGGACAAAAAAGTTGATTTCTCAACACATGAAGTGCTTTGGAACTTAAAGTATATATTTCAATTTTACTCTAAAATCCTCAATGCAAACCTTATGGAAACATCTAAACAGAACTCCCCACATGATCCTGAGATGTTTGACACCGGTTATATCACTCAGGTATTCAAAATAAAAAAAGTGATTTCTCAGTGCATACTGCGTTTTGGAATTGAAAGAAGTATACACTACAATTTTACTCAAAGGTACTGACTGCAAACCTTATGGAGGCTCTTAATATAACTCTCCACATGATCCTGAGATGTTTGGCAGTTGTTATATCACTCAGGTATTCAAGACAGAAAAGTTGATATCTCAATGCATGAAGTGGTTTGGAACTAAATGTATAGATTACAATTTTGCTCTAAATTCCTGAAGGCAAACATTATGGAAACATCTAAACATAACTCCCCACGTGATCCTGAGATGTTTGACACCGGTTATATCACTCAGCTAATCAAGATAAAAAAGTTGACTTCTCAGTGCATACTGTGCTTTGGCATTGAATGAAGCATACATTTCAATTTTACTCAAAGGTACTGACTGCAAACCTTATGGAGTCATCTTAATATAACTCTCCACATCATCTTGAGATGTTTGGCAGTTGTTATATCACTCAGCTATTCAAGACAAAAAAGTTGATATCTCAATGCATGATGTGCTTTGGAACTAAAAGTATACATTACAATTTTACTCTAAATTCTTCAATGCAAACCTTATGGAAATATCTAAACATAACTCCCCACATGATCCTGAGATGTTTGACATTTGTTATATCACTCAGGTATTCGAGACAAAAAAGTTGATTTCTCTCAGCATGCAATGCTTTGGCACTAAAAGAATATATTTCAATTTTACTATGAAGTACTGAATGCAAACCTTTTGGAAACATGTTAACATCACTCCCCAAATGTTCCTGAACTGTTTGACACCTGTTACAACTCTCAGGTATTCAAGATAAAAAAGATGATTTCTCAGTGCATACTGTGCTTTGGCATTGAATGAAGCATACATTTCAATTTTACTCAAAGGTACTGACTGCAAACCTTATGGAGTCATCTTAATATAACTCTCCACATGATCCTGAGATGTTTGGCAGTTGTTATATCACTCAGCTATTCAAGACAAAGAAGTTGATATCTCAATGCATGATGTGCTTTGGAACTAAAAGTATACATTACAATTTTACTCTAAATTCCTCAATGCAAACCTTATGGAAATATCTAAACATAACTCCCCACATGATCCTGAGATGCTTGACATTTGTTATATCACTCAGGTATTCGAGACAAAAAAGTTGATTTCTCTCAGCATGCAATGCTTTGGCACTAAAAGAATATATTTCAATTTTACTATGAAGTACTGAATGCAAACCTTTTGGAAACATGTTAACATCACTCCCCAAATGTTCCTGAACTGTTTGACACCTGTTACATCTCTCAGGTATTCAAGATAAAAAAGATGATTTCTCAGTGCATACTGTGCTTTGGCATTGAATGAAGCATACATTTCAATTTTACTCAAAGGTACTGACTGCAAACCTTATGGAGTCATCTTAATATAACTCTCCACATGATCCTGAGATGTTTGACAGTTGTTATATCACTCAGGCATTCAGGACAAAAAAGTTGATTTCTCAACACATGAAGTGCTTTGGAACTTAAAGTATATATTTCAATTTTACTCTAAAATCCTCAATGCAAACCTTATGGAAACATCTAAACAGAACTCCCCACATGATCCTGAGATGTTTGACACCGGTTATATCACTCAGGTATTCAAAATAAAAAAAGTGATTTCTCAGTGCATACTGCGCTTTGGAATTGAAAGAAGTATACACTACAATTTTACTCAAAGGTACTGACTGCAAACCTTATGGAGGCTCTTAATATAACTCTCCACATGATCCTGAGATGTTTGGCAGTTGTTATATCACTCTGCTATTCAAGACAAAAAAGTTGATATCTCAATGCATGAAGTGGTTTGGAACTAAAAGTATACATTACAATTTTACTCTAAATTCCTGAAGGCAAACATTATGGAAACATCTAAACATAACTCCCCACGTGATCCTGAGATGTTTGACACCGGTTATATCACTCAGCTATTCAAGATAAAAAAGTTGATTTCTCAGTGCATACTGTGCTTTGGCATTGAATGAAGCATACATTTCAATTTTACTCAATGGTACTGACTGCAAACCTTATGGAGTCATCTTAATATAACTCTCCACATCATCTTGAGATGTTTGGCAGTTGTTATATCACTCAGCTATTCAAGACAAAAAAGTTGATATCTCAATGCATGATGTGCTTTGGAACTAAAAGTATACATTACAATTTTACTCTAAATTCCTCAATGCAAACCTTATGGAAATATCTAAACATAACTCCCCACATGATCCTGAGATGTTTGACATTTGTTATATCACTCAGGTATTCGAGACAAAAAAGTTGATTTCTCTCAGCATGCAATGCTTTGGCACTAAAAGAATATATTTCAATTTTACTATGAAGTACTGAATGCAAACCTTTTGGAAACATGTTAACATCACTCCCCAGATGTTCCTGAACTGTTTGACACCTGTTACAACTCTCAGGTATTCAAGATAAAAAAGATGATTTCTCAGTGCATACTGTGCTTTGGCATTGAATGAAGCATACATTTCAATTTTACTCAAAGGTACTGACTGCAAACCTTATGGAGTCATCTGAATATAACTCTCCACATGATCCTGAGATGTTTAATAGTTGTTATATCACTCAGGTATTCAAGACAAAAAAGTTGATTTCTCAACGCATGAAGTGCTTTGGAACTTTAAGTATATATTTCAATTTTACTCTAAATTCCTCAATGCAAACCTTATGGAAACATCTAAACATAACTCCCCACAGTATCCTGAAATGTTTGACACCGGTTATTTCATTGAGGTATTCAAGATAAAAAAGTTGATTTCTCAGTGCATACTGTGCTTTGGCATTGAATGAAGCATACATTTCAATTTTACTCAAAGGTACTGACTGCAAACCTTATGGAGTCATCTTAATATAACTCTCCACATCATCTTGAGATGTTTGGCAGTTGTTATATCACTCAGCTATTCAAGACAAAAAAGTTGATATCTCAATGCATGATGTGCTTTGGAACTAAAAGTATACATTACAATTTTACTCTAAATTCTTCAATGCAAACCTTATGGAAATATCTAAACATAACTCCCCACATGATCCTGAGATGTTTGACATTTGTTATATCACTCAGGTATTCGAGACAAAAAAGTTGATTTCTCTCAGCATGCAATGCTTTGGCACGAAAAGAATATATTTCGATTTTACTATGAAGTACTGAATGCATACCTTTTGGAAACATGTTAACATCACTCCCCAAATGTTCCTGAACTGTTTGACACCTGTTACAACTCTCAGGTATTCAAGATAAAAAAGATGATTTCTCAGTGCATACTGTGCTTTGGCATTGAATGAAGCATACATTTCAATTTTACTCAAAGGTACTGACTGCAAACCTTATGGAGTCATCTGAATATAACTCTCCACATGATCCTGAGATGTTTAATAGTTGTTATATCACTCAGGTATTCAAGACAAAAAAGTTGATTTCTCAACGCATGAAGTGCTTTGGAACTTTAAGTATATATTTCAATTTTACTCTAAATTCCTCAATGCAAACCTTATGGAAACATCTAAACATAACTCCCCACAGTATCCTGAGATGTTTGACACCGGTTATTTCATTCAGGTATTCAAGATAAAAAAGTTGATTTCTCAGTGCATACTGTGCTTTGGCATTGAATGAAGCATACATTTCAATTTTACTCAAAGGTACTGACTGCAAACCTTATGGAGTCATCTTAATATAACTCTCCACATCATCTTGAGATGTTTGGCAGTTGTTATATCACTCAGCTATTCAAGACAAAAAAGTTGATATCTCAATGCATGATGTGCTTTGGAACTAAAAGTATACATTACAATTTTACTCTAAATTCTTCAATGCAAACCTTATGGAAATATCTAAACATAACTCCCCACATGATCCTGAGATGTTTGACATTTGTTATATCACTCAGGTATTCGAGACAAAAAAGTTGATTTCTCTCAGCATGCAATGCTTTGGCACTAAAAGAATATATTTCAATTTTACTATGAAGTACTGAATGCAAACCTTTTGGAAACATGTTAACATCACTCCCCAAATGTTCCAGAACTGTTTGACACCTGTTACAACTCTCAGGTATTCAAGATAAAAAAGATGATTTCTCAGTGCATACTGTGCTTTGGCATTGAATGAAGCATACATTTCAATTTTACTCAAAGGTACTGATTGCAAACCTTATGGAGTCATCTTAATATAACTCTCCACATGATCCTGAGATGTTTGGCAGTTGTTATATCACTAAGCTATTCAAGACAAAAAAGTTGATATCTCAATGCATGATGTGCTTTGGAACTAAAAGTATACATTACAATTTTACTCTAAATTCCTCAATGCAAACCTTATGGAAACATCTAAACAGAACTCCCCACATGATCCTGAGATGTTTGACACCGGTTATATCACTCAGGTATTCAAAATAAAAAAAGTGATTTCTCAGTGCATACTGCGCTTTGGAATTGAAAGAAGTATACACTACAATTTTACTCAAAGGTACTGACTGCAAACCTTATGGAGGCTCTTAATATAACTCTCCACATGATCCTGAGATGTTTGGCAGTTGTTATATCACTCAGGTATTCGAGACAAAAAAGTTGATTTCTCTCAGCATGCAATGCTTTGGCACTAAAAGAATATATTTCAATTTTACTATGAAGTACTGAATGCAAACCTTTTGGAAACATGTTAACATCACTCCCCAAATGTTCCTGAACTGTTTGACACCTGTTACATCTCTCAGGTATTCAAGAGAAAAAAGATGATTTCTCAGTGCATACTGTGCTTTGGCATTGAATGAAGCATACATTTCAATTTTACTCAAAGGTACTGACTGCAAACCTTATGGAGTCATCTTAATATAACTCTCCACATGATCCTGAGATGTTTGACAGTTGTTATATCACTCAGGCATTCAGGACAAAAAAGTTGATTTCTCAACACATGAAGTGCTTTGGAACTTAAAGTATATATTTCAATTTTACTCTAAAATCCTCAATGCAAACCTTATGGAAACATCTAAACAGAACTCCCCACATGATCCTGAGATGTTTGACACCGGTTATATCACTCAGGTATTCAAAATAAAAAAAGTGATTTCTCAGTGCATACTGCGCTTTGGAATTGAAAGAAGTATACACTACAATTTTACTCAAAGGTACTGACTGCAAACCTTATGGAGGCTCTTAATATAACTCTCCACATGATCCTGAGATGTTTGGCAGTTGTTATATCACTCTGCTATTCAAGACAAAAAAGTTGATATCTCAATGCATGAAGTGGTTTGGAACTAAAAGTATACATTACAATTTTACTCTAAATTCCTGAAGGCAAACATTATGGAAACATCTAAACATAACTCCCCACGTGATCCTGAGATGTTTGACACCGGTTATATCACTCAGCTATTCAAGATAAAAAAGTTGATTTCTCAGTGCATACTGTGCTTTGGCATTGAATGAAGCATACATTTCAATTTTACTCAAAGGTACTGACTGCAAACCTTATGGAGTCATCTTAATATAACTCTCCACATGATCCTGAGATGTTTGACAGTTGTTATATCACTCAGATATTCAAGACAAAAAAGTTGATTTCTCAACACATGAAGTGCTTTGGAACTTAAAGTATATATTTCAATTTTACTCTAAATTCCTCAATGCAAACCTTATGGAAACATCTAAACATAACTCCCCACATGATCCTGAGATGTTTGACACCGGTTATATCATTCAGGTATTCAAGATAAAAAAGTTGATTTCTCAGTGCATACTGTGCTTTGGCATTGAATGAAGCATACATTTCAATTATACTCAAAGGTACTGACTGCAAACCTTATGGAGTCATCTTAATATAACTCTCCACATATTCCTGAGATGTTTGGCAGTTGTTATATCACTCAGCTATTCAAGACAAAAAAGTTGATATCTCAATGCATGATGTGCTTTGGAACTAAAAGTATACATTACAATTTTACTCTAAATTCCTGAAGGCAAACATTATGGAAACATCTAAACATAACTCCCCACGTGATCCTGAGATGTTTGACACCGGTTATATCACTCAGCTATTCAAGATAAAAAAGTTGATTTCTCAGTGCATACTGTGCTTTGGCATTGAATGAAGCATACATTTCAATTTTACTCAATGGTACTGACTGCAAACCTTATGGAGTCATCTTAATATAACTCTCCACATGATCCTGAGATGTTTGACAGCTGTTATATCACTCAGATATTCAAGACAAAAAAGTTGATTTCTCAACACATGAAGTGCTTTGGAACTTAAAGTATACATTACAATTTTACTCTAAATTCCTCAATGCAAACCTTATGGAAATATCTAAACATAACTCCCCACATGATCCTGAGATGTTTGACATTTGTTATATCACTCAGGTATTCGAGACAAAAAAGTTGATTTCTCTCAGCATGCAATGCTTTGGCACTAAAAGAATATATTTCAATTTTACTATGAAGTACTGAATGCAAACCTTTTGGAAACATGTTCTCATCACTCCCCAAATGTTCCTGAACTGTTTGACACCTGTTACAACTCTCAGGTATTCAAGATAAAAAAGATGATTTCTCAGTGCATACTGTGCTTTGGCATTGAATGAAGCATACATTTCAATTTTACTCAAAGGTACTGACTGCAAACCTTATGGAGTCATCTGAATATAACTCTCCACATGATCCTGAGATGTTTAATAGTTGTTATATCACTCAGGTATTCAAGACAAAAAAGTTGATTTCTCAACGCATGAAGTGCTTTGGAACTTTAAGTATATATTTCAATTTTACTCTAAATTCCTCAATGCAAACCTTATGGAAACATCTAAACATAACTCCCCACAGTATCCTGAGATGTTTGACACCGGTTATTTCATTCAGGTATTCAAGATAAAAAAGTTGATTTCTCAGTGCATACTGTGCTTTGGCATTGAATGAAGCATACATTTCAATTTTACTCAAAGGTACTGACTGCAAACCTTATGGAGTCATCTTAATATAACTCTCCACATCATCTTGAGATGTTTGGCAGTTGTTATATCACTCAGCTATTCAAGACAAAAAAGTTGATATCTCAATGCATGATGTGCTTTGGAACTAAAAGTATACATTGCAATTTTACTCAAAATTCTTCAATGCAAACCTTATGGAAATATCTAAACATAACTCCCCACATGATCCTGAGATGTTTGACATTTGTTATATCACTCAGGTATTCGAGACAAAAAAGTTGATTTCTCTCAGCATGCAATGCTTTGGCACGAAAAGAATATATTTCAATTTTACTATGAAGTACTGAATGCAAACCTTTTGGAAACATGTTAACATCACTCCCCAAATGTTCCTGAACTGTTTGACACCTGTTACAACTCTCAGGTATTCAAGATAAAAAAGATGATTTCTCAGTGCATACTGTGCTTTGGCATTGAATGAAGCATACATTTCAATTTTACTCAAAGGTACTGACTGCAAACCTTATGGAGTCATCTTAATATAACTCTCCACATGATCCTGAGATGTTTGGCAGTTGTTATATCACTCAGCTATTCAAGACAAAAAAGTTGATATCTCAATGCATGATGTGCTTTGGAACTAAAAGTATACATTACAATTTTACTCTAAATTCCTCAATGCAAACCTTATGGAAATATCTAAACATGACTCCCCACATGATCCTGAGATGCTTGACATTTGTTATAGCACTCAGGTATTCGAGACAAAAAAGTTGATTTCTCTCAGCATGCAATGCTTTGGCACTAAAAGAATATATTTCAATTTTACTATGAAGTACTGAATGCAAACCTTTTGGAAACATGTTAACATCACTCCTCAAATGTTCCTGAACTGTTTGACACCTGTTACAACTCTCAGGTATTCAAGATAAAAAAGATGATTTCTCAGTGCATACTGTGCTTTGGCATTGAATGAAGCATACATTTCAATTTTACTCAAAGGTACTGACTGCAAACCTTATGGAGTCATCTGAATATAACTCTCCACATGATCCTGAGATGTTTAATAGTTGTTATATCACTCAGGTATTCAAGACAAAAAAGTTGATTTCTCAACGCATGAAGTGCTTTGGAACTTTAAGTATATATTTCAATTTTACTCTAAATTCCTCAATGCAAACCCTATGGAAACATCCAAACATAACTCCCCACAGTATCCTGAGATGTTTGACACCGGTTATATCATTCAGGTATTCAAGATAAAAAAGTTGATTTCTCAGTGCATACTGTGCTTTGGCATTGAATGAAGCATACATTTCAATTTTACTCAAAGGTACTGACTGCAAACCTTATGGAGTCATCTTAATATAACTCTCCACATGATCCTGAGATGTTTGGCAGTTGTTATATCACTCTGCTATTCAAGACAAAAAAGTTGATCTCTCAATGCATGAAGCGATTTGGAACTAACAGTATATATATCAATTTTACTCTAAATTCCTCAATGCAAACCTTATGCAAACATCTAATCATAAGTCCCTGCATGATCCTGAGATGTTTGACTCCAGTTATATCACTGTGGTATTCAAGATAAAAAAGTTGATTTCTCAGTGCATACTGAGATTTGGCATTGAATGAAGCATACATTTCAATTTTACTCAAAGGTACTGACTGCAAACCTTATGGAAATATCTAAACATAACTCCCCACATGATCCTGAGATGTTTGACATTTGTTATATCACTCAGGTATTCAAAACAAAAAATTTGATTTCTCAGTGCATGCAATGCTTTGGCACTAAAAGAATATATTTCAATTTTACTATGAAGTACTGAATGCAAACCTTTTGGAAACATGTTAACATCACTCCCCAAATGTTCCTGAACTGTTTGACACCTGTTACAACTCTCAGGTATTCAAGATAAAAAAGATGATTTCTCAGTGCATACTGTGCTTTGGCATTGAATGAAGCATACATTTCAATTTTACTCAAAGGTACTGACTGCAAACCTTATGGAGTCATCTGAATATAACTCTCCACATGATCCTGAGATGTTTAATAGTTGTTATATCACTCAGGTATTCAAGACAAAAAAGTTGATTTCTCAACGCATGAAGTGCTTTGGAACTTTAAGTATATATTTCAATTTTACTCTAAATTCCTCAATGCAAACCTTATGGAAACATCTAAACAGAACTCCCCACAGTATCCTGAGATGTTTGACACCGGTTATTTCATTCAGGTATTCAAGATAAAAAAGTTGATTTCTCAGTGCATACTGTGCTTTGGCATTGAATGAAGCATACATTTCAATTTTACTCAAAGGTACTGACTGCAAACCTTATGGAGTCATCTTAATATAACTCTCCACATCATCTTGAGATGTTTGGCAGTTGTTATATCACTCAGCTATTCAAGACAAAAAAGTTGATATCTCAATGCATGATGTGCTTTGGAACTAAAAGTATACATTACAATTTTACTCTAAATTCTTCAATGCAAACCTTATGGAAATATCTAAACATAACTCCCCACATGATCCTGAGATGTTTGACATTTGTTATATCACTCAGGTATTCGAGACAAAAAAGTTGATTTCTCTCAGCATGCAATGCTTTGGCACTAAAAGAATATATTTCAATTTTACTATGAAGTACTGAATGCAAACCTTTTGGAAACATGTTAACATCACTCCCCAAATGTTCCTGAACTGTTTGACACCTGTTACAACTCTCAGGTATTCAAGATAAAAAAGATGATTTCTCAGTGCATACTGTGCTTTGGCATTGAATGAAGCATACATTTCAATTTTACTCAAAGGTACTGACTGCAAACCTTATGGAGTCATCTTAATATAACTCTCCACATGATCCTGAGATGTTTGGCAGTTGTTATATCACTCAGCTATTCAAGACAAAAAAGTTGATATCTCAATGCATGATGTGCTTTGGAACTAAAAGTATACATTACAATTTTACTCTAAATTCCTCAATGCAAACCTTATGGAAACATCTAAACAGAACTCCCCACATGATCCTGAGATGTTTGACACCGGTTATATCACTCAGGTATTCAAAATAAAAAAAGTGATTTCTCAGTGCATACTGCGCTTTGGAATTGAAAGAAGTATACACTACAATTTTACTCAAAGGTACTGACTGCAAACCTTATGGAGGCTCTTAATATAACTCTCCACATGATCCTGAGATGTTTGGCAGTTGTTATATCACTCAGGTATTCGAGACAAAAAAGTTGATTTCTCTCAGCATGCAATGCTTTGGCACTAAAAGAATATATTTCAATTTTACTATGAAGTACTGAATGCAAACCTTTTGGAAACATGTTAACATCACTCCCCAAATGTTCCTGAACTGTTTGACACCTGTTACATCTCTCAGGTATTCAAGAGAAAAAAGATGATTTCTCAGTGCATACTGTGCTTTGGCATTGAATGAAGCATACATTTCAATTTTACTCAAAGGTACTGACTGCAAACCTTATGGAGTCATCTTAATATAACTCTCCACATGATCCTGAGATGTTTGACAGTTGTTATATCACTCAGGCATTCAGGACAAAAAAGTTGATTTCTCAACACATGAAGTGCTTTGGAACTTAAAGTATATATTTCAATTTTACTCTAAAATCCTCAATGCAAACCTTATGGAAACATCTAAACAGAACTCCCCACATGATCCTGAGATGTTTGACACCGGTTATATCACTCAGGTATTCAAAATAAAAAAAGTGATTTCTCAGTGCATACTGCGCTTTGGAATTGAAAGAAGTATACACTACAATTTTACTCAAAGGTACTGACTGCAAACCTTATGGAGGCTCTTAATATAACTCTCCACATGATCCTGAGATGTTTGGCAGTTGTTATATCACTCTGCTATTCAAGACAAAAAAGTTGATATCTCAATGCATGAAGTGGTTTGGAACTAAAAGTATACATTACAATTTTACTCTAAATTCCTGAAGGCAAACATTATGGAAACATCTAAACATAACTCCCCACGTGATCCTGAGATGTTTGACACCGGTTATATCACTCAGCCTTTCAAGATAAAAAAGTTGATTTCTCAGTGCATACTGTGCTTTGGCATTGAATGAAGCATACATTTCAATTTTACTCAAAGGTACTGACTGCAAACCTTATGGAGTCATCTTAATATAACTCTCCACATGATCCTGAGATGTTTGGCAGTTGTTATATCACTCTGCTATTCAAGACAAAAAAGTTGATCTCTCAATGCATGAAGCGATTTGGAACTAACAGTATATATATCAATTTTACTCTAAATTCCTCAATGCAAACCTTATGCAAACATCTAATCATAAGTCCCTGCATGATCCTGAGATGTTTGACTCCAGTTATATCACTGTGGTATTCAAGATAAAAAAGTTGATTTCTCAGTGCATACTGAGATTTGGCATTGAATGAAGCATACATTTCAATTTTACTCAAAGGTACTGACTGCAAACCTTATGGAAATATCTAAACATAACTCCCCACATGATCCTGAGATGTTTGACATTTGTTATATCACTCAGGTATTCAAAACAAAAAATTTGATTTCTCAGTGCATGCAATGCTTTGGCACTAAAAGAATATATTTCAATTTTACTATGAAGTACTGAATGCAAACCTTTTGGAAACATGTTAACATCACTCCCCAAATGTTCCTGAACTGTTTGACACCTGTTACAACTCTCAGGTATTCAAGATAAAAAAGATGATTTCTCAGTGCATACTGTGCTTTGGCATTGAATGAAGCATACATTTCAATTTTACTCAAAGGTACTGACTGCAAACCTTATGGAGTCATCTGAATATAACTCTCCACATGATCCTGAGATGTTTAATAGTTGTTATATCACTCAGGTATTCAAGACAAAAAAGTTGATTTCTCAACGCATGAAGTGCTTTGGAACTTTAAGTATATATTTCAATTTTACTCTAAATTCCTCAATGCAAACCTTATGGAAACATCTAAACAGAACTCCCCACAGTATCCTGAGATGTTTGACACCGGTTATTTCATTCAGGTATTCAAGATAAAAAAGTTGATTTCTCAGTGCATACTGTGCTTTGGCATTGAATGAAGCATACATTTCAATTTTACTCAAAGGTACTGACTGCAAACCTTATGGAGTCATCTTAATATAACTCTCCACATCATCTTGAGATGTTTGGCAGTTGTTATATCACTCAGCTATTCAAGACAAAAAAGTTGATATCTCAATGCATGATGTGCTTTGGAACTAAAAGTATACATTACAATTTTACTCTAAATTCTTCAATGCAAACCTTATGGAAATATCTAAACATAACTCCCCACATGATCCTGAGATGTTTGACATTTGTTATATCACTCAGGTATTCGAGACAAAAAAGTTGATTTCTCTCAGCATGCAATGCTTTGGCACTAAAAGAATATATTTCAATTTTACTATGAAGTACTGAATGCAAACCTTTTGGAAACATGTTAACATCACTCCCCAAATGTTCCTGAACTGTTTGACACCTGTTACAACTCTCAGGTATTCAAGATAAAAAAGATGATTTCTCAGTGCATACTGTGCTTTGGCATTGAATGAAGCATACATTTCAATTTTACTCAAAGGTACTGACTGCAAACCTTATGGAGTCATCTTAATATAACTCTCCACAGGATCCTGAGATGTTTGGCAGTTGTTATATCACTCAGCTATTCAAGACAAAAAAGTTGATATCTCAATGCATGATGTGCTTTGGAACTAAAAGTATACATTACAATTTTTACTCTAAATTCCTCAATGCAAACCTTATGGAAACATCTAAACAGAACTCCCCACATGATCTCTGAGAGATGTTTGACACCGGTTATATCACTCAGGTATTCAAAATAAAAAAAGTGATTTCTCAGTGCATACTGCGCTTTGGAATTGAAAGAAGTACTACACTACAATTTTACTCAAAGGTACTGACTGCAAACCTTATGGAGGCTCTTAATATAACTCTCCACATGATCCTGAGATGTTTGGCAGTTGTTATATCACTCAGGTATTCGAGACAAAAAAGTTGATTTCTCTCAGCATGCAATGCTTTGGCACTAAAAGAATATATTTCAATTTTACTATGAAGTACTGAATGCAAACCTTTTGGAAACATGTTAACATCACTCCCCAAATGTTCCTGAACTGTTTGACACCTGTTACATCTCTCAGGTATTCAAGAGAAAAAAGATGATTTCTCAGTGCATACTGTGCTTTGGCATTGAATGAAGCATACATTTCAATTTTACTCAAAGGTACTGACTGCAAACCTTATGGAGTCATCTTAATATAACTCTCCACATGATCCTGAGATGTTTGACAGTTGTTATATCACTCAGGCATTCAGGACAAAAAAGTTGATTTCTCAACACATGAAGTGCTTTGGAACTTAAAGTATATATTTCAATTTTATTCTAAAATCCTCAATGCAAACCTTATGGAAACATCTAAACAGAACTCCCCACATGATCCTGAGATGTTTGACACCGGTATATATCACTCAGGTATTTCAAAATAAAAAAAAGTGATTTCTCAGTGCATACTGCGCTTTGGAATTGAAAGAAGTATACACTACAATTTTTACTCAAAGGTACTGACTGCAAACCTTATGGAGGCTCTTAATATAACTCTCCACATGATCCTGAGATGTTTGGCAGTTGTTATATCACTCTGCTAGTTCAAGACAAAAAAGTTGATATCTCAATGCATGAAGTGGTTTGGAACTAAAAGTATACATTACAATTTTACTCTAAATTCCTGAAGGCAAACATTATGGAAACATCTAAACATAACTCCCCACGTGATCCTGAGATGTTTGACACCGGTTATATCACTCAGCCTTTCAAGATAAAAAAGTTGATTTCTCAGTGCATACTGTGCTTTGGCATTGAATGAAGCATACATTTCAATTTTACTCAATGGTACTGACTGCAAACCTTATGGAGTCATCTTAATATAACTCTCCACATGATCCTGAGATGTTTGACAGTTTGTTATATCACTCAGATATTCAAGACAAAAAAAGTTGATTTCTCAACACATGAAGTGCTTTGGAACTTAAAGTATACATTACAATTTTACTCTAAATTCCTCAATGCAAACCTTATGGAAATATCTAACATAACTCCCCACATGATCCTGAGATGTTTGACATTTGTTATATCACTCAGGTATTCGAGACAAAAAAGTTGATTTCTCTCAGCATGCAATGCTTTGGCACTAAAAGAATATATTTCAATTTTACTATGAAGTACTGAATGCAAACCTTTTGGAAACATGTTAACATCACTCCCCAAATGTTCCTGAACTGTTTGACACCTGTTACAACTCTCAGGTATTCAAGATAAAAAAGATGATTTCTCAGTGCATACTGTGCTTTGGCATTGAATGAAGCATACATTTCAATTTTACTCAAAGGTACTGACTGCAAACCTTATGGAGTCATCTGAATATAACTCTCCACATGATCCTGAGATGTTTAATAGTTGTTATATCACTCAGGTATTCAAGACAAAAAAGTTGATTTCTCAACGCATGAAGTGCTTTGGAACTTTAAGTATATATTTCAATTTTACTCTAAATTCCTCAATGCAAACCTTATGGAAACATCTAAACATAACTCCCCACAGTATCCTGAGATGTTTGACACCGGTTATTTCATTCAGGTATTCAAGATAAAAAAGTTGATTTCTCAGTGCATGCTGTGCTTTGGCATTGAATGAAGCATACATTTCAATTTTACTCAAAGGTACTGACTGCAAACCTTATGGAGTCATCTTAATATAACTCTCCACATCATCTTGAGATGTTTGGCAGTTGTTATATCACTCAGCTATTCAAGACAAAAAAGTTGATATCTCAATGCATGATGTGCTTTGGAACTAAAAGTATACATTACAATTTTACTCTAAATTCTTCAATGCAAACCTTATGGAAATATCTAAACATAACTCCCCACATGATCCTGAGATGTTTGACATTTGTTATATCACTCAGGTATTCGAGACAAAAAAGTTGATTTCTCTCAGCATGCAATGCTTTGGCACGAAAAGAATATATTTCAATTTTACTATGAAGTACTGAATGCATACCTTTTGGAAACATGTTAACATCACTCCCCAAATGTTCCTGAACTGTTTGACACCTGTTACAACTCTCAGGTATTCAAGATAAAAAAGATGATTTCTCAGTGCATACTGTGCTTTGGCATTGAATGAAGCATACATTTCAATTTTACTCAAAGGTACTGACTGCAAACCTTATGGAGTCATCTGAATATAACTCTCCACATGATCCTGAGATGTTTAATAGTTGTTATATCACTCAGGTATTCAAGACAAAAAAGTTGATTTCTCAACGCATGAAGTGCTTTGGAACTTTAAGTATATATTTCAATTTTACTCTAAATTCCTCAATGCAAACCTTATGGAAACATCTAAACATAACTCCCCACAGTATCCTGAGATGTTTGACACCGGTTATTTCATTCAGGTATTCAAGATAAAAAAGTTGATTTCTCAGTGCATACTGTGCTTTGGCATTGAATGAAGCATACATTTCAATTTTACTCAAAGGTACTGACTGCAAACCTTATGGAGTCATCTTAATATAACTCTCCACATCATCTTGAGATGTTTGGCAGTTGTTATATCACTCAGCTATTCAAGACAAAAAAGTTGATATCTCAATGCATGATGTGCTTTGGAACTAAAAGTATACATTACAATTTTACTCTAAATTCTTCAATGCAAACCTTATGGAAATATCTAAACATAACTCCCCACATGATCCTGAGATGTTTGACATTTGTTATATCACTCAGGTATTCGAGACAAAAAAGTTGATTTCTCTCAGCATGCAATGCTTTGGCACTAAAAGAATATATTTCAATTTTACTATGAAGTACTGAATGCAAACCTTTTGGAAACATGTTAACATCACTCCCCAAATGTTCCTGAACTGTTTGACACCTGTTACAACTCTCAGGTATTCAAGATAAAAAAGATGATTTCTCAGTGCATACTGTGCTTTGGCATTGAATGAAGCATACATTTCAATTTTACTCAAAGGTACTGACTGCAAACCTTATGGAGTCATCTTAATATAACTCTCCACATGATCCTGAGATGTTTGGCAGTTGTTATATCACTCAGCTATTCAAGACAAAAAAGTTGATATCTCAATGCATGATGTGCTTTGGAACTAAAAGTATACATTACAATTTTACTCTAAATTCCTCAATGCAAACCTTATGGAAACATCTAAACAGAACTCCCCACATGATCCTGAGATGTTTGACACCGGTTATATCACTCAGGTATTCAAAATAAAAAAAGTGATTTCTCAGTGCATACTGCGCTTTGGAATTGAAAGAAGTATACACTACAATTTTACTCAAAGGTACTGACTGCAAACCTTATGGAGGCTCTTAAAATAACTCTCCACATGATCCTGAGATGTTTGGCAGTTGTTATATCACTCAGGTATTCGAGACAAAAAAGTTGATTTCTCTCAGCATGCAATGCTTTGGCACTAAAAGAATATATTTCAATTTTACTATGAAGTACTGAATGCAAACCTTTTGGAAACATGTTAACATCACTCCCCAAATGTTCCTGAACTGTTTGACACCTGTTACATCTCTCAGGTATTCAAGAGAAAAAAGATGATTTCTCAGTGCATACTGTGCTTTGGCATTGAATGAAGCATACATTTCAATTTTACTCAAAGGTACTGACTGCAAACCTTATGGAGTCATCTTAATATAACTCTCCACATGATCCTGAGATGTTTGACAGTTGTTATATCACTCAGGCATTCAGGACAAAAAAGTTGATTTCTCAACACATGAAGTGCTTTGGAACTTAAAGTATATATTTCAATTTTACTCTAAAATCCTCAATGCAAACCTTATGGAAACATCTAAACAGAACTCCCCACATGATCCTGAGATGTTTGACACCGGTTATATCACTCAGGTATTCAAAATAAAAAAAGTGATTTCTCAGTGCATACTGCGCTTTGGAATTGAAAGAAGTATACACTACAATTTTACTCAAAGGTACTGACTGCAAACCTTATGGAGGCTCTTAATATAACTCTCCACATGATCCTGAGATGTTTGGCAGTTGTTATATCACTCTGCTATTCAAGACAAAAAAGTTGATATCTCAATGCATGAAGTGGTTTGGAACTAAAAGTATACATTACAATTTTACTCTAAATTCCTGAAGGCAAACATTATGGAAATATCTAAACATAACTCCCCACGTGATCCTGAGATGTTTGACACCGGTTATATCACTCAGCTATTCAAGATAAAAAAGTTGATTTCTCAGTGCATACTGTGCTTTGGCATTGAATGAAGCATACATTTCAATTTTACTCAATGGTACTGACTGCAAACCTTATGGAGTCATCTTAATATAACTCTCCACATGATCCTGAGATGTTTGACAGTTGTTATATCACTCAGATATTCAAGACAAAAAAGTTGATTTCTCAACACATGAAGTGCTTTGGAACTTAAAGTATACATTACAATTTTACTCTAAATTCCTCAATGCAAACCTTATGGAAATATCTAAACATAACTCCCCACATGATCCTGAGATGTTTGACATTTGTTATATCACTCAGGTATTCGAGACAAAAAAGTTGATTTCTCTGAGCATGCAATGCTTTGGCACTAAAAGAATATATTTCAATTTTACTATGAAGTACTGAATGCAAACCTTTTGGAAACATGTTAACATCACTCCCCAAATGTTCCTGAACTGTTTGACACCTGTTACAACTCTCAGGTATTCAAGATAAAAAAGATGATTTCTCAGTGCATACTGTGCTTTGGCATTGAATGAAGCATACATTTCAATTTTACTCAAAGGTACTGACTGCAAACCTTATGGAGTCATCTTAATATAACTCTCCACATCATCTTGAGATGTTTGGCAGTTGTTATATCACTCAGCTATTCAAGACAAAAAAGTTGATATCTCAATGCATGATGTGCTTTGGAACTAAAAGTATACATTACAATTTTACTCTAAATTCTTCAATGCAAACCTTATGGAAATATCTAAACATAACTCCCCACATGATCCTGAGATGTTTGACATTTGTTATATCACTCAGGTATTCAAAATAAAAAAAGTGATTTCTCAGTGCATACTGCGCTTTGGAATTGAAAGAAGTATACACTACAATTTTACTCAAAGGTACTGACTGCAAACCTTATGGAGGCTCTTAATATAACTCTCCACATGATCCTGAGATGTTTGGCAGTTGTTATATCACTCAGGTATTCGAGACAAAAAAGTTGATTTCTCTCAGCATGCAATGCTTTGGCACTAAAAGAATATATTTCAATTTTACTATGAAGTACTGAATGCAAACCTTTTGGAAACATGTTAACATCACTCCCCAAATGTTCCTGAACTGTTTGACACCTGTTACATCTCTCAGGTATTCAAGAGAAAAAAGATGATTTCTCAGTGCATACTGTGCTTTGGCATTGAATGAAGCATACATTTCAATTTTACTCAAAGGTACTGACTGCAAACCTTATGGAGTCATCTTAATATAACTCTCCACATGATCCTGAGATGTTTGACAGTTGTTATATCACTCAGGCATTCAGGACAAAAAAGTTGATTTCTCAACACATGAAGTGCTTTGGAACTTAAAGTATATATTTCAATTTTACTCTAAAATCCTCAATGCAAACCTTATGGAAACATCTAAACAGAACTCCCCACATGATCCTGAGATGTTTGACACCGGTTATATCACTCAGGTATTCAAAATAAAAAAAGTGATTTCTCAGTGCATACTACGCTTTGGAATTGAAAGAAGTATACACTACAATTTTACTCAAAGGTACTGACTGCAAACCTTATGGAGGCTCTTAATATAACTCTCCACATGATCCTGAGATGTTTGACAGTTGTTATATCACTCAGATATTCAAGACAAAAAAGTTGATTTCTCAACACATGAAGTGCTTTGGAACTTAAAGTATACATTACAATTTTACTCTAAATTCCTCAATGCAAACCTTATGGAAATATCTAAACATAACTCCGCACATGATCCTGAGATGTTTAACATTTGTTATATCACTCAGGTATTCGAGACAAAAAAGTTGATTTCTCTCAGCATGCAATGCTTTGGCACTAAAAGAATATATTTCAATTTTACTATGAAGTACTGAATGCAAACCTTTTGGAAACATGTTAACATCACTCCCCAAATGTTCCTGAACTGTTTGACACCTGTTACAACTCTCAGGTATTCAAGATAAAAAAGATGATTTCTCAGTGCATACTGTGCTTTGGCATTGAATGAAGCATACATTTCAATTTTACTCAAAGGTACTGACTGCAAACCTTATGGAGTCATCTGAATATAACTCTCCACATGATCCTGAGATGTTTAATAGTTGTTATATCACTCAGGTATTCAAGACAAAAAAGTTGATTTCTCAACGCATGAAGTGCTTTGGAACTTTAAGTATATATTTCAATTTTACTCTAAATTCCTCAATGCAAACCTTATGGAAACATCTAAACATAACTCCCCACAGTATCCTGAGATGTTTGACACCGGTTATTTCATTCAGGTATTCAAGATAAAAAAGTTGATTTCTCAGTGCATACTGTGCTTTGGCATTGAATGAAGCATACATTTCAATTTTACTCAAAGGTACTGACTGCAAACCTTATGGAGTCATCTTAATATAACTCTCCACATCATCTTGAGATGTTTGGCAGTTGTTATATCACTCAGCTATTCAAGACAAAAAAGTTGATATCTCAATGCATGATGTGCTTTGGAACTAAAGGAAAAAAATACATTACAATTTTACTCTAAATTCTTCAATGCAAACCTTATGGAAATATCTAAACATAACTCCCCACATGATCCTGAGATGTTTGACATTTGTTATATCACTCAGGTATTCGAGACAAAAAAGTTGATTTCTCTCAGCATGCAATGCTTTGGCACGAAAAGAATATATTTCAATTTTACTATGAAGTACTGAATGCATACCTTTTGGAAACATGTTAACATCACTCCCCAAATGTTCTTGAACTGTTTGACACCTGTTACAACTCTCAGGTATTCAAGATAAAAAAGATGATTTCTCAGTGCATACTGTGCTTTGGCATTGAATGAAGCATACATTTCAAGTTTACTCAAAGGTACTGACTGCAAACCTTATGGAGTCATCTGAATATAACTCTCCACATGATCCTGAGATGTTTAATAGTTGTTATATCACTCAGGTATTCAAGACAAAAAAGTTGATTTCTCAACGCATGAAGTGCTTTGGAACTTTAAGTATATATTTCAATTTTACTCTAAATTCCTCAATGCAAACCTTATGGAAACATCTAAACATAACTCCCCACAGTATCCTGAAATGTTTGACACCGGTTATTTCATTCAGGTATTCAAGATAAAAAAGTTGATTTCTCAGTGCATACTGTGCTTTGGCATTGAATGAAGCATACATTTCAATTTTACTCAAAGGTACTGACTGCAAACCTTATGGAGTCATCTTAATATAACTCTCCACATCATCTTGAGATGTTTGGCAGTTGTTATATCACTCAGCTATTCAAGACAAAAAAGTTGATATCTCAATGCATGATGTTGTTTGGAACTAAAAGTATACATTACAATTTTACTCTAAATTCTTCAATGCAAACCTTATGGAAATATCTAAACATAACTCCCCACATGATCCTGAGATGTTTGACATTTGTTATATCACTCAGGTATTCGAGACAAAAAAGTTGATTTCTCTCAGCATGCAATGCTTTGGCACTAAAAGAATATATTTCAATTTTACTATGAAGTACTGAATGCAAACCTTTTGGAAACATGTTAACATCACTCCCCAAATGTTCCTGAACTGTTTGACACCTGTTACAACTCTCAGGTATTCAAGATAAAAAAGATGATTTCTCAGTGCATACTGTGCTTTGGCATTGAATGAAGCATACATTTCAATTTTACTCAAAGGTACTGACTGCAAACCTTATGGAGTCATCTTAATATAACTCTGCACATGATCCTGAGATGTTTGGCTGTTGTTATATCACTCAGCTATTCAAGACAAAAAAGTTGATATCTCAATGCATGATGTGCTTTGGAACTAAAAGTATACATTACAATTTTACTCTAAATTCCTCAATGCAAACCTTATGGAAACATCTAAACAGAACTCCCCACATGATCCTGAGATGTTTGACACCGGTTATATCACTCAGGTATTCAAAATAAAAAAAGTGATTTCTCAGTGCATACTGCGCTTTGGAATTGAAAGAAGTATACACTACAATTTTACTCAAAGGTACTGACTGCAAACCTTATGGAGGCTCTTAATATAACTCTCCACATGATCCTGAGATGTTTGGCAGTTGTTATATCACTCAGGTATTCGAGACAAAAAAGTTGATTTCTCTCAGCATGCAATGCTTTGGCACTAAAAGAATATATTTCAATTTTACTATGAAGTACTGAATGCAAACCTTTTGGAAACATGTTAACATCACTCCCCAAATGTTCCTGAACTGTTTGACACCTGTTACATCTCTCAGGTATTCAAGAGAAAAAAGATGATTTCTCAGTGCATACTGTGCTTTGGCATTGAATGAAGCATACATTTCAATTTTACTCAAAGGTACTGACTGCAAACCTTATGGAGTCATCTTAATATAACTCTCCACATGATCCTGAGATGTTTGACAGTTGTTATATCACTCAGGCATTCAGGACAAAAAAGTTGATTTCTCAACACATGAAGTGCTTTGGAACTTAAAGTATATATTTCAATTTTACTCTAAAATCCTCAATGCAAACCTTATGGAAACATCTAAACAGAACTCCCCACATGATCCTGAGATGTTTGACACCGGTTATATCACTCAGGTATTCAAAATAAAAAAAGTGATTTCTCAGTGCATACTGCGCTTTGGAATTGAAAGAAGTATACACTACAATTTTACTCAAAGGTACTGACTGCAAACCTTATGGAGGCTCTTAATATAACTCTCCACATGATCCTGAGATGTTTGGCAGTTGTTATATCACTCTGCTATTCAAGACAAAAAAGTTGATATCTCAATGCATGAAGTGGTTTGGAACTAAAAGTATACATTACAATTTTACTCTAAATTCCTGAAGGCAAACATTATGGAAACATCTAAACATAACTCCCCACGTGATCCTGAGATGTTTGACACCGGTTATATCACTCAGCTATTCAAGATAAAAAAGTTGATTTCTCAGTGCATACTGTGCTTTGGCATTGAATGAAGCATACATTTCAATTTTACTCAATGGTACTGACTGCAAACCTTATGGAGTCATCTTAATATAACTCTCCACATGATCCTGAGATGTTTGACAGTTGTTATATCACTCAGATATTCAAGACAAAAAAGTTGATTTCTCAACACATGAAGTGCTTTGGAACTTAAAGTATACATTACAATTTTACTCTAAATTCCTCAATGCAAACCTTATGGAAATATCTAAACATAACTCCCCACATGATCCTGAGATGTTTGACATTTGTTATATCACTCAGGTATTCGAGACAAAAAAGTTGATTTCTCTCAGCATGCAATGCTTTGGCACGAAAAGAATATATTTCAATTTTACTATGAAGTACTGAATGCATACCTTTTGGAAACATGTTAACATCACTCCCCAAATGTTCCTGAACTGTTTGACACCTGTTACAACTCTCAGGTATTCAAGATAAAAAAGATGATTTCTCAGTGCATACTGTGCTTTGGCATTGAATGAAGCATACATTTCAATTTTACTCAAAGGTACTGACTGCAAACCTTATGGAGTCATCTGAATATAACTCTCCACATGATCCTGAGATGTTTAATAGTTGTTATATCACTCAGCTATTCAAGACAAAAAAGTTGATTTCTCAACGCATGAAGTGCTTTGGAACTTTAAGTATATATTTCAATTTTACTCTAAATTCCTCAATGCAAACCTTATGGAAACATCTAAACATAACTCCCCACAGTATCCTGAAATGTTTGACACCGGTTAGTTCATTCAGGTATTCAAGATAAAAAAGTTGATTTCTCAGTGCATACTGTGCTTTGGCATTGAATGAAGCATACATTTCAATTTTACTCAAAGGTACTGACTGCAAACCTTATGGAGTCATCTTAATATAACTCTCCACATCATCTTGAGATGTTTGGCAGTTGTTATATCACTCAGCTATTCAAGACAAAAAAGTTGATATCTCAATGCATGATGTGCTTTGGAACTAAAAGTATACATTGCAATTTTACTCTAAATTCTTCAATGCAAACCTTATGGAAATATCTAAACATAACTCCCCACATGATCCTGAGATGTTTGACATTTGTTATATCACTCAGGTATTCGAGACAAAAAAGTTGATTTCTCTCAGCATGCAATGCTTTGGCACTAAAAGAATATATTTCAATTTTACTATGAAGTACTGAATGCAAACCTTTTGGAAACATGTTAACATCACTCCCCAAATGTTCCTGAACTGTTTGACACCTGTTACAACTCTCAGGTATTCAAGATAAAAAAGATGATTTCTCAGTGCATACTGTGCTTTGGCATTGAATGAAGCATACATTTCAATTTTACTCAAAGGTACTGACTGCAAACCTTATGGAGTCATCTTAATATAACTCTCCACATGATCCTGAGATGTTTGGCAGTTGTTATATCACTCAGCTATTCAAGACAAAAAAGTTGATATCTCAATGCATGATGTGCTTTGGAACTAAAAGTATACATTACAATTTTACTCTAAATTCCTCAATGCAAACCTTATGGAAACATCTAAACAGAACTCCCCACATGATCCTGAGATGTTTGACACCGGTTATATCACTCAGGTATTCAAAATAAAAAAAGTGATTTCTCAGTGCATACTGCGCTTTGGAATTGAAAGAAGTATACACTACAATTTTACTCAAAGGTACTGACTGCAAACCTTATGGAGGCTCTTAATATAACTCTCCACATGATCCTGAGATTTTGGCAGTTGTTATATCACTCAGGTATTCGAGACAAAAAAGTTGATTTCTCTCAGCATGCAATGCTTTGGCACTAAAAGAATATATTTCAATTTTACTATGAAGTACTGAATGCAAACCTTTTGGAAACATGTTAACATCACTCCCCAAATGTTCCTGAACTGTTTGACACCTGTTACATCTCTCAGGTATTCAAGAGAAAAAAGATGATTTCTCAGTGCATACTGTGCTTTGGCATTGAATGAAGCATACATTTCAATTTTACTCAAAGGTACTGACTGCAAACCTTATGGAGTCATCTTAATATAACTCTCCACATGATCCTGAGATGTTTGACAGTTGTTATATCACTCAGGCATTCAGGACAAAAAAGTTGATTTCTCAACACATGAAGTGCTTTGGAACTTAAAGTATATATTTCAATTTTACTCTAAAATCCTCAATGCAAACCTTATGGAAACATCTAAACAGAACTCCCCACATGATCCTGAGATGTTTGACACCGGTTATATCACTCAGGTATTCAAAATAAAAAAAGTGATTTCTCAGTGCATACTGCGCTTTGGAATTGAAAGAAGTATACACTACAATTTTACTCAAAGGTACTGACTGCAAACCTTATGGAGGCTCTTAATATAACTCTCCACATGATCCTGAGATGTTTGGCAGTTGTTATATCACTCTGCTATTCAAGACAAAAAAGTTGATATCTCAATGCATGAAGTGGTTTGGAACTAAAAGTATACATTACAATTTTACTCTAAATTCCTGAAGGCAAACATTATGGAAACATCTAAACATAACTCCCCACGTGATCCTGAGATGTTTGACACCGGTTATATCACTCAGCTATTCAAGATAAAAAAGTTGATTTCTCAGTGCATACTGTGCTTTGGCATTGAATGAAGCATACATTTCAATTTTACTCAATGGTACTGACTGCAAACCTTATGGAGTCATCTTAATATAACTCTCCACATCATCTTGAGATGTTTGGCAGTTGTTATATCACTCAGCTATTCAAGACAAAAAAGTTGATATCTCAATGCATGATGTGCTTTGGAACTAAAAGTATACATTACAATTTTACTCTAA
The DNA here is from genome assembly GCF_030028105.1 of Mobula birostris. Classification (NCBI taxonomy): domain Eukaryota; kingdom Metazoa; phylum Chordata; class Chondrichthyes; order Myliobatiformes; family Myliobatidae; genus Mobula; species Mobula birostris. Next base: position 91,945 of record NW_027278650.1, on the reverse strand, counting down.
ATTCCTCAATGCAAACCTTATGGAAATATCTAAACATAACTCCCCACATGATCCTGAGATGTTTGACATTTGTTATATCACTCAGGTATTCGAGACAAAAAAGTTGATTTCTCTCAGCATGCAATGCTTTGGCACTAAAAGAATATATTTCAATTTTACTATGAAGTACTGAATGCAAACCTTTTGGAAACATGTTAACATCACTCCCCAAATGTTCCTGAACTGTTTGACACCTGTTACAACTCTCAGGTATTCAAGATAAAAAAGATGATTTCTCAGTGCATACTGTGCTTTGGCATTGAATGAAGCATACATTTCAATTTTACTCAAAGGTACTGACTGCAAACCTTATGGAGTCATCTGAATATAACTCTCCACATGATCCTGAGATGTTTAATAGTTGTTATATCACTCAGGTATTCAAGACAAAAAAGTTGATTTCTCAACGCATGAAGTGCTTTGGAACTTTAAGTATATATTTCAATTTTACTCTAAATTCCTCAATGCAAACCTTATGGAAACATCTAAACATAACTCCCCACAGTATCCTGAAATGTTTGACACCGGTTATTTCATTCAGGTATTCAAGATAAAAAAGTTGATTTCTCAGTGCATACTGTGCTTTGGCATTGAATGAAGCATACATTTCAATTTTACTCAAAGGTACTGACTGCAAACCTTATGGAGTCATCTTAATATAACTCTCCACATCATCTTGAGATGTTTGGCAGTTGTTATATCACTCAGCTATTCAAGACAAAAAAGTTGATATCTCAATGCATGATGTGCTTTGGAACTAAAAGTATACATTACAATTTTACTCTAAATTCTTCAATGCAAACCTTATGGAAATATCTAAACATAACTCCCCACATGATCCTGAGATGTTTGACATTTGTTATATCACTCAGGTATTCGAGACAAAAAAGTTGATTTCTCTCAGCATGCAATGCTTTGGCACTAAAAGAATATATTTCAATTTTACTATGAAGTACTGAATGCAAACCTTTTGGAAACATGTTAACATCACTCCCCAAATGTTCCAGAACTGTTTGACACCTGTTACAACTCTCAGGTATTCAAGATAAAAAAGATGATTTCTCAGTGCATACTGTGCTTTGGCATTGAATGAAGCATACATTTCAATTTTACTCAAAGGTACTGACTGCAAACCTTATGGAGTCATCTTAATATAACTCTCCACATCATCTTGAGATGTTTGGCAGTTGTTATATCACTCAGCTATTCAAGACAAAAAAGTTGATATCTCAATGCATGATGTGCTTTGGAACTAAAAGTATACATTACAATTTTACTCTAAATTCTTCAATGCAAACCTTATGGAAATATCTAAACATAACTCCCCACATGATCCTGAGATGTTTGACATTTGTTATATCACTCAGGTATTCGAGACAAAAAAGTTGATTTCTCTCAGCATGCAATGCTTTGGCACGAAAAGAATATATTTCAATTTTACTATGAAGTACTGAATGCATACCTTTTGGAAACATGTTAACATCACTCCCCAAATGTTCCTGAACTGTTTGACACCTGTTACAACTCTCAGGTATTCAAGATAAAAAAGATGATTTCTCAGTGCATACTGTGCTTTGGCATTGAATGAAGCATACATTTCAAGTTTACTCAAAGGTACTGACTGCAAACCTTATGGAGTCATCTGAATATAACTCTCCACATGATCCTGAGATGTTTAATAGTTGTTATATCACTCAGGTATTCAAGACAAAAAAGTTGATTTCTCAACGCATGAAGTGCTTTGGAACTTTAAGTATATATTTCAATTTTACTCTAAATTCCTCAATGCAAACCTTATGGAAACATCTAAACATAACTCCCCACAGTATCCTGAAATGTTTGACACCGGTTATTTCATTCAGGTATTCAAGATAAAAAAGTTGATTTCTCAGTGCATACTGTGCTTTGGCATTGAATGAAGCATACATTTCAATTTTACTCAAAGGTACTGACTGCAAACCTTATGGAGTCATCTTAATATAACTCTCCACATCATCTTGAGATGTTTGGCAGTTGTTATATCACTCAGCTATTCAAGACAAAAAAGTTGATATCTCAATGCATGATGTTGTTTGGAACTAAAAGTATACATTACAATTTTACTCTAAATTCTTCAATGCAAACCTTATGGAAATATCTAAACATAACTCCCCACATGATCCTGAGATGTTTGACATTTGTTATATCACTCAGGTATTCGAGACAAAAAAGTTGATTTCTCTCAGCATGCAATGCTTTGGCACTAAAAGAATATATTTCAATTTTACTATGAAGTACTGAATGCAAACCTTTTGGAAACATGTTAACATCACTCCCCAAATGTTCCTGAACTGTTTGACACCTGTTACAACTCTCAGGTATTCAAGATAAAAAAGATGATTTCTCAGTGCATACTGTGCTTTGGCATTGAATGAAGCATACATTTCAATTTTACTCAAAGGTACTGACTGCAAACCTTATGGAGTCATCTTAATATAACTCTGCACATGATCCTGAGATGTTTGGCTGTTGTTATATCACTCAGCTATTCAAGACAAAAAAGTTGATATCTCAATGCATGATGTGCTTTGGAACTAAAAGTATACATTACAATTTTACTCTAAATTCCTCAATGCAAACCTTATGGAAACATCTAAACAGAACTCCCCACATGATCCTGAGATGTTTGACACCGGTTATATCACTCAGGTATTCAAAATAAAAAAAGTGATTTCTCAGTGCATACTGCGCTTTGGAATTGAAAGAAGTATACACTACAATTTTACTCAAAGGTACTGACTGCAAACCTTATGGAGGCTCTTAATATAACTCTCCACATGATCCTGAGATGTTTGGCAGTTGTTATATCACTCAGGTATTCGAGACAAAAAAGTTGATTTCTCTCAGCATGCAATGCTTTGGCACTAAAAGAATATATTTCAATTTTACTATGAAGTACTGAATGCAAACCTTTTGGAAACATGTTAACATCACTCCCCAAATGTTCCTGAACTGTTTGACACCTGTTACATCTCTCAGGTATTCAAGAGAAAAAAGATGATTTCTCAGTGCATACTGTGCTTTGGCATTGAATGAAGCATACATTTCAATTTTACTCAAAGGTACTGACTGCAAACCTTATGGAGTCATCTTAATATAACTCTCCACATGATCCTGAGATGTTTGACAGTTGTTATATCACTCAGGCATTCAGGACAAAAAAGTTGATTTCTCAACACATGAAGTGCTTTGGAACTTAAAGTATATATTTCAATTTTACTCTAAAATCCTCAATGCAAACCTTATGGAAACATCTAAACAGAACTCCCCACATGATCCTGAGATGTTTGACACCGGTTATATCACTCAGGTATTCAAAATAAAAAAAGTGATTTCTCAGTGCATACTGCGCTTTGGAATTGAAAGAAGTATACACTACAATTTTACTCAAAGGTACTGACTGCAAACCTTATGGAGGCTCTTAATATAACTCTCCACATGATCCTGAGATGTTTGGCAGTTGTTATATCACTCTGCTATTCAAGACAAAAAAGTTGATATCTCAATGCATGAAGTGGTTTGGAACTAAAAGTATACATTACAATTTTACTCTAAATTCCTGAAGGCAAACATTATGGAAACATCTAAACATAACTCCCCACGTGATCCTGAGATGTTTGACACCGGTTATATCACTCAGCTATTCAAGATAAAAAAGTTGATTTCTCAGTGCATACTGTGCTTTGGCATTGAATGAAGCATACATTTCAATTTTACTCAATGGTACTGACTGCAAACCTTATGGAGTCATCTTAATATAACTCTCCACATGATCCTGAGATGTTTGACAGTTGTTATATCACTCAGATATTCAAGACAAAAAAGTTGATTTCTCAACACATGAAGTGCTTTGGAACTTAAAGTATACATTACAATTTTACTCTAAATTCCTCAATGCAAACCTTATGGAAATATCTAAACATAACTCCCCACATGATCCTGAGATGTTTGACATTTGTTATATCACTCAGGTATTCGAGACAAAAAAGTTGATTTCTCTCAGCATGCAATGCTTTGGCACGAAAAGAATATATTTCAATTTTACTATGAAGTACTGAATGCATACCTTTTGGAAACATGTTAACATCACTCCCCAAATGTTCCTGAACTGTTTGACACCTGTTACAACTCTCAGGTATTCAAGATAAAAAAGATGATTTCTCAGTGCATACTGTGCTTTGGCATTGAATGAAGCATACATTTCAATTTTACTCAAAGGTACTGACTGCAAACCTTATGGAGTCATCTGAATATAACTCTCCACATGATCCTGAGATGTTTAATAGTTGTTATATCACTCAGGTATTCAAGACAAAAAAGTTGATTTCTCAACGCATGAAGTGCTTTGGAACTTTAAGTATATATTTCAATTTTACTCTAAATTCCTCAATGCAAACCTTATGGAAACATCTAAACATAACTCCCCACAGTATCCTGAAATGTTTGACACCGGTTATTTCATTCAGGTATTCAAGATAAAAAAGTTGATTTCTCAGTGCATACTGTGCTTTGGCATTGAATGAAGCATACATTTCAATTTTACTCAAAGGTACTGACTGCAAACCTTATGGAGTCATCTTAATATAACTCTCCACATCATCTTGAGATGTTTGGCAGTTGTTATATCACTCAGCTATTCAAGACAAAAAAGTTGATATCTCAATGCATGATGTGCTTTGGAACTAAAAGTATACATTGCAATTTTACTCTAAATTCTTCAATGCAAACCTTATGGAAATATCTAAACATAACTCCCCACATGATCCTGAGATGTTTGACATTTGTTATATCACTCAGGTATTCGAGACAAAAAAGTTGATTTCTCTCAGCATGCAATGCTTTGGCACTAAAAGAATATATTTCAATTTTACTATGAAGTACTGAATGCAAACCTTTTGGAAACATGTTAACATCACTCCCCAAATGTTCCTGAACTGTTTGACACCTGTTACAACTCTCAGGTATTCAAGATAAAAAAGATGATTTCTCAGTGCATACTGTGCTTTGGCATTGAATGAAGCATACATTTCAATTTTACTCAAAGGTACTGACTGCAAACCTTATGGAGTCATCTTAATATAACTCTCCACATGATCCTGAGATGTTTGGCAGTTGTTATATCACTCAGCTATTCAAGACAAAAAAGTTGATATCTCAATGCATGATGTGCTTTGGAACTAAAAGTATACATTACAATTTTACTCTAAATTCCTCAATGCAAACCTTATGGAAACATCTAAACAGAACTCCCCACATGATCCTGAGATGTTTGACACCGGTTATATCACTCAGGTATTCAAAATAAAAAAAGTGATTTCTCAGTGCATACTGCGCTTTGGAATTGAAAGAAGTATACACTACAATTTTACTCAAAGGTACTGACTGCAAACCTTATGGAGGCTCTTAATATAACTCTCCACATGATCCTGAGATTTTGGCAGTTGTTATATCACTCAGGTATTCGAGACAAAAAAGTTGATTTCTCTCAGCATGCAATGCTTTGGCACTAAAAGAATATATTTCAATTTTACTATGAAGTACTGAATGCAAACCTTTTGGAAACATGTTAACATCACTCCCCAAATGTTCCTGAACTGTTTGACACCTGTTACATCTCTCAGGTATTCAAGAGAAAAAAGATGATTTCTCAGTGCATACTGTGCTTTGGCATTGAATGAAGCATACATTTCAATTTTACTCAAAGGTACTGACTGCAAACCTTATGGAGTCATCTTAATATAACTCTCCACATGATCCTGAGATGTTTGACAGTTGTTATATCACTCAGGCATTCAGGACAAAAAAGTTGATTTCTCAACACATGAAGTGCTTTGGAACTTAAAGTATATATTTCAATTTTACTCTAAAATCCTCAATGCAAACCTTATGGAAACATCTAAACAGAACTCCCCACATGATCCTGAGATGTTTGACACCGGTTATATCACTCAGGTATTCAAAATAAAAAAAGTGATTTCTCAGTGCATACTGCGCTTTGGAATTGAAAGAAGTATACACTACAATTTTACTCAAAGGTACTGACTGCAAACCTTATGGAGGCTCTTAATATAACTCTCCACATGATCCTGAGATGTTTGGCAGTTGTTATATCACTCTGCTATTCAAGACAAAAAAGTTGATATCTCAATGCATGAAGTGGTTTGGAACTAAAAGTATACATTACAATTTTACTCTAAATTCCTGAAGGCAAACATTATGGAAACATCTAAACATAACTCCCCACGTGATCCTGAGATGTTTGACACCGGTTATATCACTCAGCTATTCAAGATAAAAAAGTTGATTTCTCAGTGCATACTGTGCTTTGGCATTGAATGAAGCATACATTTCAATTTTACTCAAAGGTACTGACTGCAAACCTTATGGAGTCATCTTAATATAACTCTCCACATGATCCTGAGATGTTTGACAGTTGTTATATCACTCAGATATTCAAGACAAAAAAGTTGATTTCTCAACACATGAAGTGCTTTGGAACTTAAAGTATAAATTTCAATTTTACTCTAAATTCCTCAATGCAAACCTTATGGAAACATCTAAACATAACTCCCCACATGATCCTGAGATGTTTGACATTTGTTATATCACTCAGGTATTCGAGACAAAAAAGTTGATTTCTCTCAGCATGCAATGCTTTGGCACTAAAAGAATATATTTCAATTTTACTATGAAGTACTGAATGCAAACCTTTTGGAAACATGTTCTCATCACTCCCCAAATGTTCCTGAACTGTTTGACACCTGTTACAACTCTCAGGTATTCAAGATAAAAAAGATGATTTCTCAGTGCATACTGTGCTTTGGCATTGAATGAAGCATACATTTCAATTTTACTCAAAGGTACTGACTGCAAACCTTATGGAGTCATCTGAATATAACTCTCCACATGATCCTGAGATGTTTAATAGTTGTTATATCACTCAGGTATTCAAGACAAAAAAGTTGATTTCTCAACGCATGAAGTGCTTTGGAACTTTAAGTATATATTTCAATTTTACTCTAAATTCCTCAATGCAAACCTTATGGAAACATCTAAACATAACTCCCCACAGTATCCTGAGATGTTTGACACCGGTTATTTCATTCAGGTATTCAAGATAAAAAAGTTGATTTCTCAGTGCATACTGTGCTTTGGCATTGAATGAAGCATACATTTCAATTTTACTCAAAGGTACTGACTGCAAACCTTATGGAGTCATCTTAATATAACTCTCCACATCATCTTGAGATGTTTGGCAGTTGTTATATCACTCAGCTATTCAAGACAAAAAAGTTGATATCTCAATGCATGATGTGCTTTGGAACTAAAAGTATACATTACAATTTTACTCTAAATTCTTCAATGCAAACCTTATGGAAATATCTAAACATAACTCCCCACATGATCCTGAGATGTTTGACATTTGTTATATCACTCAGGTATTCGAGACAAAAAAGTTGATTTCTCTCAGCATGCAATGCTTTGGCACGAAAAGAATATATTTCAATTTTACTATGAAGTACTGAATGCAAACCTTTTGGAAACATGTTAACATCACTCCCCAAATGTTCCTGAACTGTTTGACACCTGTTACAACTCTCAGGTATTCAAGATAAAAAAGATGATTTCTCAGTGCATACTGTGCTTTGGCATTGAATGAAGCATACATTTCAATTTTACTCAAAGGTACTGACTGCAAACCTTATGGAGTCATCTTAATATAACTCTCCACATGATCCTGAGATGTTTGGCAGTTGTTATATCACTCAGCTATTCAAGACAAAAAAGTTGATATCTCAATGCATGATGTGCTTTGGAACTAAAAGTATACATTACAATTTTACTCTAAATTCCTCAATGCAAACCTTATGGAAATATCTAAACATAACTCCCCACATGATCCTGAGATGCTTGACATTTGTTATAGCACTCAGGTATTCGAGACAAAAAAGTTGATTTCTCTCAGCATGCAATGCTTTGGCACTAAAAGAATATATTTCAATTTTACTATGAAGTACTGAATGCAAACCTTTTGGAAACATGTTAACATCACTCCCCAAATGTTCCTGAACTGTTTGACACCTGTTACAACTCTCAGGTATTCAAGATAAAAAAGATGATTTCTCAGTGCATACTGTGCTTTGGCATTGAATGAAGCATACATTTCAATTTTACTCAAAGGTACTGACTGCAAACCTTATGGAGTCATCTGAATATAACTCTCCACATGATCCTGAGATGTTTAATAGTTGTTATATCACTCAGGTATTCAAGACAAAAAAGTTGATTTCTCAACGCATGAAGTGCTTTGGAACTTTAAGTATATATTTCAATTTTACTCTAAATTCCTCAATGCAAACCCTATGGAAACATCCAAACATAACTCCCCACAGTATCCTGAGATGTTTGACACCGGTTATATCATTCAGGTATTCAAGATAAAAAAGTTGATTTCTCGGTGCATGCAATGCTTTGGCAGTAAAAGTATATATTTCAATTTTACTCTGAAGTACTGAATGCCAACCTTATGGAAAGATGTTAACATCACTCTCCACATGATTCTGAGATGTTTGACACCTGTTACATCACTCAGGTACTCAGGATAAAAAAGTTGATTTCTCATTGCATACAGTGCTTTGGCATTGAAAGAAGCATACATTTCAATTTTACTCAAAGATACTGACTGCAAACATTATGGAGTCATCTGAATATAACTCTCCACATGATCCTGAGATGTTTAATAGTTGTTATATCACTCAGGTATTCAAGACAAAAAAGTTGATTTCTCAACGCATGAAGTGCTTTGGAACTTTAAGTATATATTTCAATTTTACTCTAAATTCCTCAATGCAAACCTTATGGAAACATCTAAACAGAACTCCCCACAGTATCCTGAGATGTTTGACACCAGTTATATCACTCAGGTATTCAAAATAAAAAAAGTGATTTCTCAGTGCATACTGCGCTTTGGAATTGAAAGAAGTATACACTACAATTTTACTCAAAGGTACTGACTGCAAACCTTATGGAGGCTCTTAATATTACTCTCCACATGATCCTGAGATGTTTGGCAGTTGTTATATCACTCAGGTATTCAAGACAGAAAAGTTGATATCTCAATGCATGAAGTGGTTTGGAACTAAATGTATAGATTACAATTTTGCTCTAAATTCCTGAAGGCAAACATTATGGAAACATCTAAACATAACTCCCCACGTGATCCTGAGATGTTTGACACCGGTTATATCACTCAGCTAATCAAGATAAAAAAGTTGACTTCTCAGTGCATACTGTGCTTTGGCATTGAATGAAGCATACATTTCAATTTTACTCAAAGGTACTGACTGCAAACCTTCTGGAGTCATCTTAATATAACTCTCCACATGATCCTGAGATGTTTGGCAGTTGTTATATCACTCAGCTATTCAAGACAAAAAAGTTGATATCTCAATGCATGATGTGCTTTGGAACTAAAAGTATACATTACAATTTTACTCTAAATTCCTGAAGGCAAACATTATGGAAACATCTAAACATAACTCCCCACGTGATCCTGAGATGTTTGACACCGGTTATATCACTCAGCTATTCAAGATAAAAAAGTTGATTTCTCAGTGCATACTGTGCTTTGGCATTGAATGAAGCATACATTTCAATTTTACTCAAAGGTACTGACTGCAAACCTTATGGAGTCATCTGAATATAACTCTCCACATGATCCTGAGATGTTTGACAGTTGTTATATCACTCAGATATTCAAGACAAAAAAGTTGATATCTCAATGCATGATGTGCTTTGGAACTAAAAGTATACATTACAATTTTACTCTAAATTCCTCAATGCAAACCTTATGGAAATATCTAAACATAACTCCCCACATGATCCTGAGATGTTTGACATTTGTTATATCACTCAGGTATTCGAGACAAAAAAGTTGATTTCTCTCAGCATGCAATGCTTTGGCACGAAAAGAATATATTTCAATTTTACTATGAAGTACTGAATGCATACCTTTTGGAAACATGTTAACATCACTCCCCAAATGTTCCTGAACTGTTTGACACCTGTTACAACTCTCAGGTATTCAAGATAAAAAAGATGATTTCTCAGTGCATACTGTGCTTTGGCATTGAATGAAGCATACATTTCAAGTTTACTCAAAGGTACTGACTGCAAACCTTATGGAGTCATCTGAATATAACTCTCCACATGATCCTGAGATGTTTAATAGTTGTTATATCACTCAGGTATTCAAGACAAAAAAGTTGATTTCTCAACGCATGAAGTGCTTTGGAACTTTAAGTATATATTTCAATTTTACTCTAAATTCCTCAATGCAAACCTTATGGAAACATCTAAACATAACTCCCCACAGTATCCTGAAATGTTTGACACCGGTTATTTCATTCAGGTATTCAAGATAAAAAAGTTGATTTCTCAGTGCATACTGTGCTTTGGCATTGAATGAAGCATACATTTCAATTTTACTCAAAGGTACTGACTGCAAACCTTATGGAGTCATCTTAATATAACTCTCCACATCATCTTGAGATGTTTGGCAGTTGTTATATCACTCAGCTATTCAAGACAAAAAAGTTGATATCTCAATGCATGATGTTGTTTGGAACTAAAAGTATACATTACAATTTTACTCTAAATTCTTCAATGCAAACCTTATGGAAATATCTAAACATAACTCCCCACATGATCCTGAGATGTTTGACATTTGTTATATCACTCAGGTATTCGAGACAAAAAAGTTGATTTCTCTCAGCATGCAATGCTTTGGCACTAAAAGAATATATTTCAATTTTACTATGAAGTACTGAATGCAAACCTTTTGGAAACATGTTAACATCACTCCCCAAATGTTCCTGAACTGTTTGACACCTGTTACAACTCTCAGGTATTCAAGATAAAAAAGATGATTTCTCAGTGCATACTGTGCTTTGGCATTGAATGAAGCATACATTTCAATTTTACTCAAAGGTACTGACTGCAAACCTTATGGAGTCATCTTAATATAACTCTGCACATGATCCTGAGATGTTTGGCTGTTGTTATATCACTCAGCTATTCAAGACAAAAAAGTTGATATCTCAATGCATGATGTGCTTTGGAACTAAAAGTATACATTACAATTTTACTCTAAATTCCTCAATGCAAACCTTATGGAAACATCTAAACAGAACTCCCCACATGATCCTGAGATGTTTGACACCGGTTATATCACTCAGGTATTCAAAATAAAAAAAGTGATTTCTCAGTGCATACTGCGCTTTGGAATTGAAAGAAGTATACACTACAATTTTACTCAAAGGTACTGACTGCAAACCTTATGGAGGCTCTTAATATAACTCTCCACATGATCCTGAGATGTTTGGCAGTTGTTATATCACTCAGGTATTCGAGACAAAAAAGTTGATTTCTCTCAGCATGCAATGCTTTGGCACTAAAAGAATATATTTCAATTTTACTATGAAGTACTGAATGCAAACCTTTTGGAAACATGTTAACATCACTCCCCAAATGTTCCTGAACTGTTTGACACCTGTTACATCTCTCAGGTATTCAAGAGAAAAAAGATGATTTCTCAGTGCATACTGTGCTTTGGCATTGAATGAAGCATACATTTCAATTTTACTCAAAGGTACTGACTGCAAACCTTATGGAGTCATCTTAATATAACTCTCCACATGATCCTGAGATGTTTGACAGTTGTTATATCACTCAGGCATTCAGGACAAAAAAGTTGATTTCTCAACACATGAAGTGCTTTGGAACTTAAAGTATATATTTCAATTTTACTCTAAAATCCTCAATGCAAACCTTATGGAAACATCTAAACAGAACTCCCCACATGATCCTGAGATGTTTGACACCGGTTATATCACTCAGGTATTCAAAATAAAAAAAGTGATTTCTCAGTGCATACTGCGCTTTGGAATTGAAAGAAGTATACACTACAATTTTACTCAAAGGTACTGACTGCAAACCTTATGGAGGCTCTTAATATAACTCTCCACATGATCCTGAGATGTTTGGCAGTTGTTATATCACTCTGCTATTCAAGACAAAAAAGTTGATATCTCAATGCATGAAGTGGTTTGGAACTAAAAGTATACATTACAATTTTACTCTAAATTCCTGAAGGCAAACATTATGGAAACATCTAAACATAACTCCCCACGTGATCCTGAGATGTTTGACACCGGTTATATCACTCAGCTATTCAAGATAAAAAAGTTGATTTCTCAGTGCATACTGTGCTTTGGCATTGAATGAAGCATACATTTCAATTTTACTCAATGGTACTGACTGCAAACCTTATGGAGTCATCTTAATATAACTCTCCACATGATCCTGAGATGTTTGACAGTTGTTATATCACTCAGATATTCAAGACAAAAAAGTTGATTTCTCAACACATGAAGTGCTTTGGAACTTAAAGTATACATTACAATTTTACTCTAAATTCCTCAATGCAAACCTTATGGAAATATCTAAACATAACTCCCCACATGATCCTGAGATGTTTGACATTTGTTATATCACTCAGGTATTCGAGACAAAAAAGTTGATTTCTCTCAGCATGCAATGCTTTGGCACGAAAAGAATATATTTCAATTTTACTATGAAGTACTGAATGCATACCTTTTGGAAACATGTTAACATCACTCCCCAAATGTTCCTGAACTGTTTGACACCTGTTACAACTCTCAGGTATTCAAGATAAAAAAGATGATTTCTCAGTGCATACTGTGCTTTGGCATTGAATGAAGCATACATTTCAATTTTACTCAAAGGTACTGACTGCAAACCTTATGGAGTCATCTGAATATAACTCTCCACATGATCCTGAGATGTTTAATAGTTGTTATATCACTCAGGTATTCAAGACAAAAAAGTTGATTTCTCAACGCATGAAGTGCTTTGGAACTTTAAGTATATATTTCAATTTTACTCTAAATTCCTCAATGCAAACCTTATGGAAACATCTAAACATAACTCCCCACAGTATCCTGAAATGTTTGACACCGGTTATTTCATTCAGGTATTCAAGATAAAAAAGTTGATTTCTCAGTGCATACTGTGCTTTGGCATTGAATGAAGCATACATTTCAATTTTACTCAAAGGTACTGACTGCAAACCTTATGGAGTCATCTTAATATAACTCTCCACATCATCTTGAGATGTTTGGCAGTTGTTATATCACTCAGCTATTCAAGACAAAAAAGTTGATATCTCAATGCATGATGTGCTTTGGAACTAAAAGTATACATTGCAATTTTACTCTAAATTCTTCAATGCAAACCTTATGGAAATATCTAAACATAACTCCCCACATGATCCTGAGATGTTTGACATTTGTTATATCACTCAGGTATTCGAGACAAAAAAGTTGATTTCTCTCAGCATGCAATGCTTTGGCACTAAAAGAATATATTTCAATTTTACTATGAAGTACTGAATGCAAACCTTTTGGAAACATGTTAACATCACTCCCCAAATGTTCCTGAACTGTTTGACACCTGTTACAACTCTCAGGTATTCAAGATAAAAAAGATGATTTCTCAGTGCATACTGTGCTTTGGCATTGAATGAAGCATACATTTCAATTTTACTCAAAGGTACTGACTGCAAACCTTATGGAGTCATCTTAATATAACTCTCCACATGATCCTGAGATGTTTGGCAGTTGTTATATCACTCAGCTATTCAAGACAAAAAAGTTGATATCTCAATGCATGATGTGCTTTGGAACTAAAAGTATACATTACAATTTTACTCTAAATTCCTCAATGCAAACCTTATGGAAACATCTAAACAGAACTCCCCACATGATCCTGAGATGTTTGACACCGGTTATATCACTCAGGTATTCAAAATAAAAAAAGTGATTTCTCAGTGCATACTGCGCTTTGGAATTGAAAGAAGTATACACTACAATTTTACTCAAAGGTACTGACTGCAAACCTTATGGAGGCTCTTAATATAACTCTCCACATGATCCTGAGATTTTGGCAGTTGTTATATCACTCAGGTATTCGAGACAAAAAAGTTGATTTCTCTCAGCATGCAATGCTTTGGCACTAAAAGAATATATTTCAATTTTACTATGAAGTACTGAATGCAAACCTTTTGGAAACATGTTAACATCACTCCCCAAATGTTCCTGAACTGTTTGACACCTGTTACATCTCTCAGGTATTCAAGAGAAAAAAGATGATTTCTCAGTGCATACTGTGCTTTGGCATTGAATGAAGCATACATTTCAATTTTACTCAAAGGTACTGACTGCAAACCTTATGGAGTCATCTTAATATAACTCTCCACATGATCCTGAGATGTTTGACAGTTGTTATATCACTCAGGCATTCAGGACAAAAAAGTTGATTTCTCAACACATGAAGTGCTTTGGAACTTAAAGTATATATTTCAATTTTACTCTAAAATCCTCAATGCAAACCTTATGGAAACATCTAAACAGAACTCCCCACATGATCCTGAGATGTTTGACACCGGTTATATCACTCAGGTATTCAAAATAAAAAAAGTGATTTCTCAGTGCATACTGCGCTTTGGAATTGAAAGAAGTATACACTACAATTTTACTCAAAGGTACTGACTGCAAACCTTATGGAGGCTCTTAATATAACTCTCCACATGATCCTGAGATGTTTGGCAGTTGTTATATCACTCTGCTATTCAAGACAAAAAAGTTGATATCTCAATGCATGAAGTGGTTTGGAACTAAAAGTATACATTACAATTTTACTCTAAATTCCTGAAGGCAAACATTATGGAAACATCTAAACATAACTCCCCACGTGATCCTGAGATGTTTGACACCGGTTATATCACTCAGCTATTCAAGATAAAAAAGTTGATTTCTCAGTGCATACTGTGCTTTGGCATTGAATGAAGCATACATTTCAATTTTACTCAATGGTACTGACTGCAAACCTTATGGAGTCATCTTAATATAACTCTCCACATCATCTTGAGATGTTTGGCAGTTGTTATATCACTCAGCTATTCAAGACAAAAAAGTTGATATCTCAATGCATGATGTGCTTTGGAACTAAAAGTATACATTACAATTTTACTCTAAATTCCTCAATGCAAACCTTATGGAAATATCTAAACATAACTCCCCACATGATCCTGAGATGTTTGACATTTGTTATATCACTCAGGTATTCGAGACAAAAAAGTTGATTTCTCTCAGCATGCAATGCTTTGGTACTAAAAGAATATATTTCAATTTTACTATGAAGTACTGAATGCAAACCTTTTGGAAACATGTTAACATCACTCCCCAAATGTTCCTGAACTGTTTGACACCTGTTACAACTCTCAGGTATTCAAGATAAAAAAGATGATTTCTCAGTGCATACTGTGCTTTGGCATTGAATGAAGCATACATTTCAATTTTACTCAAAGGTACTGACTGCAAACCTTATGGAGTCATCTGAATATAACTCTCCACATGATCCTGAGATGTTTAATAGTTGTTATATCACTCAGGTATTCAAGACAAAAAAGTTGATTTCTCAACGCATGAAGTGCTTTGGAACTTTAAGTATATATTTCAATTTTACTCTAAATTCCTCAATGCAAACCTTATGGAAACATCTAAACATAACTCCCCACAGTATCCTGAAATGTTTGACACCGGTTATTTCATTCAGGTATTCAAGATAAAAAAGTTGATTTCTCAGTGCATACTGTGCTTTGGCATTGAATGAAGCATACATTTCAATTTTACTCAAAGGTACTGACTGCAAACCTTATGGAGTCATCTTAATATAACTCTCCACATCATCTTGAGATGTTTGGCAGTTGTTATATCACTCAGCTATTCAAGACAAAAAAGTTGATATCTCAATGCATGATGTGCTTTGGAACTAAAAGTATACATTACAATTTTACTCTAAATTCTTCAATGCAAACCTTATGGAAATATCTAAACATAACTCCCCACATGATCCTGAGATGTTTGACATTTGTTATATCACTCAGGTATTCGAGACAAAAAAGTTGATTTCTCTCAGCATGCAATGCTTTGGCACTAAAAGAATATATTTCAATTTTACTATGAAGTACTGAATGCAAACCTTTTGGAAACATGTTAACATCACTCCCCAAATGTTCCAGAACTGTTTGACACCTGTTACAACTCTCAGGTATTCAAGATAAAAAAGATGATTTCTCAGTGCATACTGTGCTTTGGCATTGAATGAAGCATACATTTCAATTTTACTCAAAGGTACTGACTGCAAACCTTATGGAGTCATCTTAATATAACTCTCCACATGATCCTGAGATGTTTGGCAGTTGTTATATCACTAAGCTATTCAAGACAAAAAAGTTGATATCTCAATGCATGATGTGCTTTGGAACTAAAAGTATACATTACAATTTTACTGTAAATTCCTCAATGCAAACCTTATGGAAACATCTAAACAGAACTCCCCACATGATCCTGAGATGTTTGACACCGGTTATATCACTCAGGTATTCAAAATAAAAAAAGTGATTTCTCAGTGCATACTGCGCTTTGGAATTGAAAGAAGTATACACTACAATTTTACTCAAAGGTACTGACTGCAAACCTTATGGAGGCTCTTAATATAACTCTCCACATGATCCTGAGATGTTTGGCAGTTGTTATATCACTCAGGTATTCGAGACAAAAAAGTTGATTTCTCTCAGCATGCAATGCTTTGGCACTAAAAGAATATATTTCAATTTTACTATGAAGTACTGAATGCAAACCTTTTGGAAACATGTTAACATCACTCCCCAAATGTTCCTGAACTGTTTGACACCTGTTACATCTCTCAGGTATTCAAGAGAAAAAAGATGATTTCTCAGTGCATACTGTGCTTTGGCATTGAATGAAGCATACATTTCAATTTTACTCAAAGGTACTGACTGCAAACCTTATGGAGTCATCTTAATATAACTCTCCACATGATCCTGAGATGTTTGACAGTTGTTATATCACTCAGGCATTCAGGACAAAAAAGTTGATTTCTCAACACATGAAGTGCTTTGGAACTTAAAGTATATATTTCAATTTTACTCTAAAATCCTCAATGCAAACCTTATGGAAACATCTAAACAGAACTCCCCACATGATCCTGAGATGTTTGACACCGGTTATATCACTCAGGTATTCAAAATAAAAAAAGTGATTTCTCAGTGCATACTGCGCTTTGGAATTGAAAGAAGTATACACTACAATTTTACTCAAAGGTACTGACTGCAAACCTTATGGAGGCTCTTAATATAACTCTCCACATGATCCTGAGATGTTTGGCAGTTGTTATATCACTCTGCTATTCAAGACAAAAAAGTTGATATCTCAATGCATGAAGTGGTTTGGAACTAAAAGTATACATTACAATTTTACTCTAAATTCCTGAAGGCAAACATTATGGAAACATCTAAACATAACTCCCCACGTGATCCTGAGATGTTTGACACCGGTTATATCACTCAGCTATTCAAGATAAAAAAGTTGATTTCTCAGTGCATACTGTGCTTTGGCATTGAATGAAGCATACATTTCAATTTTACTCAAAGGTACTGACTGCAAACCTTATGGAGTCATCTTAATATAACTCTCCACATGATCCTGAGATGTTTGACAGTTGTTATATCACTCAGATATTCAAGACAAAAAAGTTGATTTCTCAACACATGAAGTGCTTTGGAACTTAAAGTATAAATTTCAATTTTACTCTAAATTCCTCAATGCAAACCTTATGGAAACATCTAAACATAACTCCCCACATGATCCTGAGATGTTTGACATTTGTTATATCACTCAGGTATTCGAGACAAAAAAGTTGATTTCTCTCAGCATGCAATGCTTTGGCACTAAAAGAATATATTTCAATTTTACTATGAAGTACTGAATGCAAACCTTTTGGAAACATGTTCTCATCACTCCCCAAATGTTCCTGAACTGTTTGACACCTGTTACAACTCTCAGGTATTCAAGATAAAAAAGATGATTTCTCAGTGCATACTGTGCTTTGGCATTGAATGAAGCATACATTTCAATTTTACTCAAAGGTACTGACTGCAAACCTTATGGAGTCATCTGAATATAACTCTCCACATGATCCTGAGATGTTTAATAGTTGTTATATCACTCAGGTATTCAAGACAAAAAAGTTGATTTCTCAACGCATGAAGTGCTTTGGAACTTTAAGTATATATTTCAATTTTACTCTAAATTCCTCAATGCAAACCTTATGGAAACATCTAAACATAACTCCCCACAGTATCCTGAGATGTTTGACACCGGTTATTTCATTCAGGTATTCAAGATAAAAAAGTTGATTTCTCAGTGCATACTGTGCTTTGGCATTGAATGAAGCATACATTTCAATTTTACTCAAAGGTACTGACTGCAAACCTTATGGAGTCATCTTAATATAACTCTCCACATCATCTTGAGATGTTTGGCAGTTGTTATATCACTCAGCTATTCAAGACAAAAAAGTTGATATCTCAATGCATGATGTGCTTTGGAACTAAAAGTATACATTACAATTTTACTCTAAATTCTTCAATGCAAACCTTATGGAAATATCTAAACATAACTCCCCACATGATCCTGAGATGTTTGACATTTGTTATATCACTCAGGTATTCGAGACAAAAAAGTTGATTTCTCTCAGCATGCAATGCTTTGGCACGAAAAGAATATATTTCAATTTTACTATGAAGTACTGAATGCAAACCTTTTGGAAACATGTTAACATCACTCCCCAAATGTTCCTGAACTGTTTGACACCTGTTACAACTCTCAGGTATTCAAGATAAAAAAGATGATTTCTCAGTGCATACTGTGCTTTGGCATTGAATGAAGCATACATTTCAATTTTACTCAAAGGTACTGACTGCAAACCTTATGGAGTCATCTTAATATAACTCTCCACATGATCCTGAGATGTTTGGCAGTTGTTATATCACTCAGCTATTCAAGACAAAAAAGTTGATATCTCAATGCATGATGTGCTTTGGAACTAAAAGTATACATTACAATTTTACTCTAAATTCCTCAATGCAAACCTTATGGAAATATCTAAACATAACTCCCCACATGATCCTGAGATGCTTGACATTTGTTATAGCACTCAGGTATTCGAGACAAAAAAGTTGATTTCTCTCAGCATGCAATGCTTTGGCACTAAAAGAATATATTTCAATTTTACTATGAAGTACTGAATGCAAACCTTTTGGAAACATGTTAACATCACTCCCCAAATGTTCCTGAACTGTTTGACACCTGTTACAACTCTCAGGTATTCAAGATAAAAAAGATGATTTCTCAGTGCATACTGTGCTTTGGCATTGAATGAAGCATACATTTCAATTTTACTCAAAGGTACTGACTGCAAACCTTATGGAGTCATCTGAATATAACTCTCCACATGATCCTGAGATGTTTAATAGTTGTTATATCACTCAGGTATTCAAGACAAAAAAGTTGATTTCTCAACGCATGAAGTGCTTTGGAACTTTAAGTATATATTTCAATTTTACTCTAAATTCCTCAATGCAAACCCTATGGAAACATCCAAACATAACTCCCCACAGTATCCTGAGATGTTTGACACCGGTTATATCATTCAGGTATTCAAGATAAAAAAGTTGATTTCTCGGTGCATGCAATGCTTTGGCAGTAAAAGTATATATTTCAATTTTACTCTGAAGTACTGAATGCCAACCTTATGGAAAGATGTTAACATCACTCTCCACATGATTCTGAGATGTTTGACACCTGTTACATCACTCAGGTACTCAGGATAAAAAAGTTGATTTCTCATTGCATACAGTGCTTTGGCATTGAAAGAAGCATACATTTCAATTTTACTCAAAGATACTGACTGCAAACATTATGGAGTCATCTGAATATAACTCTCCACATGATCCTGAGATGTTTAATAGTTGTTATATCACTCAGGTATTCAAGACAAAAAAGTTGATTTCTCAACGCATGAAGTGCTTTGGAACTTTAAGTATATATTTCAATTTTACTCTAAATTCCTCAATGCAAACCTTATGGAAACATCTAAACAGAACTCCCCACAGTATCCTGAGATGTTTGACACCAGTTATATCACTCAGGTATTCAAAATAAAAAAAGTGATTTCTCAGTGCATACTGCGCTTTGGAATTGAAAGAAGTATACACTACAATTTTACTCAAAGGTACTGACTGCAAACCTTATGGAGGCTCTTAATATTACTCTCCACATGATCCTGAGATGTTTGGCAGTTGTTATATCACTCAGGTATTCAAGACAGAAAAGTTGATATCTCAATGCATGAAGTGGTTTGGAACTAAATGTATAGATTACAATTTTGCTCTAAATTCCTGAAGGCAAACATTATGGAAACATCTAAACATAACTCCCCACGTGATCCTGAGATGTTTGACACCGGTTATATCACTCAGCTAATCAAGATAAAAAAGTTGACTTCTCAGTGCATACTGTGCTTTGGCATTGAATGAAGCATACATTTCAATTTTACTCAAAGGTACTGACTGCAAACCTTCTGGAGTCATCTTAATATAACTCTCCACATGATCCTGAGATGTTTGGCAGTTGTTATATCACTCAGCTATTCAAGACAAAAAAGTTGATATCTCAATGCATGATGTGCTTTGGAACTAAAAGTATACATTACAATTTTACTCTAAATTCCTGAAGGCAAACATTATGGAAACATCTAAACATAACTCCCCACGTGATCCTGAGATGTTTGACACCGGTTATATCACTCAGCTATTCAAGATAAAAAAGTTGATTTCTCAGTGCATACTGTGCTTTGGCATTGAATGAAGCATACATTTCAATTTTACTCAAAGGTACTGACTGCAAACCTTATGGAGTCATCTGAATATAACTCTCCACATGATCCTGAGATGTTTGACAGTTGTTATATCACTCAGATATTCAAGACAAAAAAGTTGATATCTCAATGCATGATGTGCTTTGGAACTAAAAGTATACATTACAATTTTACTCTAAATTCCTCAATGCAAACCTTATGGAAATATCTAAACATAACTCCCCACATGATCCTGAGATGTTTGACATTTGTTATATCACTCAGGTATTCGAGACAAAAAAGTTGATTTCTCTCAGCATGCAATGCTTTGGCACTAAAAGAATATATTTCAATTTTACTATGAAGTACTGAATGCAAACCTTTTGGAAACATGTTAACATCACTCCCCAAATGTTCCTGAACTGTTTGACACCTGTTACAACTCTCAGGTATTCAAGATAAAAAAGATGATTTCTCAGTGCATACTGTGCTTTGGCATTGAATGAAGCATACATTTCAATTTTACTCAAAGGTACTGACTGCAAACCTTATGGAGTCATCTGAATATAACTCTCCACATGATCCTGAGATGTTTAATAGTTGTTATATCACTCAGGTATTCAACACAAAAAAGTTGATTTCTCAACGCATGAAGTGCTTTGGAACTTTAAGTATATATTTCAATTTTACTCTAAATTCCTCAATGCAAACCTTATGGAAACATCTAAACATAACTCCCCACATGATCCTGAGATGTTTGACACCGGTTATATCACTCAGGTATTCAAAATAAAAAAAGTGATTTCTCAGTGCATACTGCGCTTTGGAATTGAAAGAAGTATACACTACAATTTTACTCTAAGGTACTGACTGCAAACCTTATGGAGGCTCTTAATATAACTCTCCACATGATCCTGAGATGTTTGGCAGTTGTTATATCACTCTGCTATTCAAGACAAAAAAGTTGATATCTCAATGCATGAAGTGGTTTGGAACTAAAAGTATACATTACAATTTTACTCTAAATTCCTGAAGGCAAACATTATGGAAACATCTAAACATAACTCCCCACGTGATCCTGAGATGTTTGACACCGGTTATATCACTCAGCTATTCATGATAAAAAAGTTGATTTCTCAGTGCATACTGTGCTTTGGCATTGAATGAAGCATACATTTCAATTTTACTCAAAGCTACTGACTGCAAACCTTATGGAGTCATCTTAATATAACTCTCCACATGATCCTGAGATGTTTGGCAGTTGTTATATCACTCAGCTATTCAAGACAAAAAAGTTGATATCTCAATGCATGATGTGCTTTGGAACTAAAAGTATACATTACAATTTTACTCTAAATTCCTCAATGCAAACCTTATGGAAATATCTAAACATAACTCCCCACATGATCCTGAGATGTTTGACATTTGTTATATCACTCAGGTATTCGAGACAAAAAAGTTGATTTCTCTCAGCATGCAATGCTTTGGCACTAAAAGAATATATTTCAATTTTACTATGAAGTACTGAATGCAAACCTTTTGGAAACATGTTAACATCACTCCCCAAATGTTCCTGAACTGTTTGACACCTGTTACAACTCTCAGGTATTCAAGATAAAAAAGATGATTTCTCAGTGCATACTGTGCTTTGGCATTGAATGAAGCATACATTTCAATTTTACTCAAAGGTACTGACTGCAAACCTAATGGAGTCATCTGAATATAACTCTCCACATGATCCTGAGATGTTTAATAGTTGTTATATCACTCAGGTATTCAGGACAAAAAAGTTGATTTCTCAACGCATGAAGTGCTTTGGAACTTTAAGTATATATTTCAATTTTACTCTAAATTCCTCAATGCAAACCTTATGGAAACATCTAAACATAACTCCCCACAGTATCCTGAGATGTTTGACACCGGTTATTTCATTCAGGTATTCAAGATAAAAAAGTTGATTTCTCAGTGCATACTGTGCTTTGGCATTGAATGAAGCATACATTTCAATTTTACTCAAAGGTACTGACTGCAAACCTTATGGAGTCATCTTAATATAACTCTCCACATCATCTTGAGATGTTTGGCAGTTGTTATATCACTCAGCTATTCAAGACAAAAAAGTTGATATCTCAATGCATGATGTGCTTTGGAACTAAAAGTATACATTACAATTTTACTCTAAATTCTTCAATGCAAACCTTATGGAAATATCTAAACATAACTCCCCACATGATCCTGAGATGTTTGACATTTGTTATATCACTCAGGTATTCGAGACAAAAAAGTTGATTTCTCTCAGCATGCAATGCTTTGGCACGAAAAGAATATATTTCAATTTTACTATGAAGTACTGAATGCAAACCTTTTGGAAACATGTTAACATCACTCCCCAAATGTTCCTGAACTGTTTGACACCTGTTACAACTCTCAGGTATTCAAGATAAAAAAGATGATTTCTCAGTGCATACTGTGCTTTGGCATTGAATGAAGCATACATTTCAATTTTACTCAAAGGTACTGACTGCAAACCTTATGGAGTCATCTTAATATAACTCTCCACATGATCCTGAGATGTTTGGCAGTTGTTATATCACTCAGCTATTCAAGACAAAAAAGTTGATATCTCAATGCATGATGTGCTTTGGAACTAAAAGTATACATTACAATTTTACTCTAAATTCCTCAATGCAAACCTTATGGAAATATCTAAACATAACTCCCCACATGATCCTGAGATGCTTGACATTTGTTATAGCACTCAGGTATTCGAGACAAAAAAGTTGATTTCTCTCAGCATGCAATGCTTTGGCACTAAAAGAATATATTTCAATTTTACTATGAAGTACTGAATGCAAACCTTTTGGAAACATGTTAACATCACTCCCCAAATGTTCCTGAACTGTTTGACACCTGTTACAACTCTCAGGTATTCAAGATAAAAAAGATGATTTCTCAGTGCATACTGTGCTTTGGCATTGAATGAAGCATACATTTCAATTTTACTCAAAGGTACTGACTGCAAACCTTATGGAGTCATCTGAATATAACTCTCCACATGATCCTGAGATGTTTAATAGTTGTTATATCACTCAGGTATTCAAGACAAAAAAGTTGATTTCTCAACGCATGAAGTGCTTTGGAACTTTAAGTATATATTTCAATTTTACTCTAAATTCCTCAATGCAAACCCTATGGAAACATCCAAACATAACTCCCCACAGTATCCTGAGATGTTTGACACCGGTTATATCATTCAGGTATTCAAGATAAAAAAGTTGATTTCTCGGTGCATGCAATGCTTTGGCAGTAAAAGTATATATTTCAATTTTACTCTGAAGTACTGAATGCCAACCTTATGGAAAGATGTTAACATCACTCTCCACATGATTCTGAGATGTTTGACACCTGTTACATCACTCAGGTACTCAGGATAAAAAAGTTGATTTCTCATTGCATACAGTGCTTTGGCATTGAAAGAAGCATACATTTCAATTTTACTCAAAGATACTGACTGCAAACATTATGGAGTCATCTGAATATAACTCTCCACATGATCCTGAGATGTTTAATAGTTGTTATATCACTCAGGTATTCAAGACAAAAAAGTTGATTTCTCAACGCATGAAGTGCTTTGGAACTTTAAGTATATATTTCAATTTTACTCTAAATTCCTCAATGCAAACCTTATGGAAACATCTAAACAGAACTCCCCACAGTATCCTGAGATGTTTGACACCAGTTATATCACTCAGGTATTCAAAATAAAAAAAGTGATTTCTCAGTGCATACTGCGCTTTGGAATTGAAAGAAGTATACACTACAATTTTACTCAAAGGTACTGACTGCAAACCTTATGGAGGCTCTTAATATTACTCTCCACATGATCCTGAGATGTTTGGCAGTTGTTATATCACTCAGGTATTCAAGACAGAAAAGTTGATATCTCAATGCATGAAGTGGTTTGGAACTAAATGTATAGATTACAATTTTGCTCTAAATTCCTGAAGGCAAACATTATGGAAACATCTAAACATAACTCCCCACGTGATCCTGAGATGTTTGACACCGGTTATATCACTCAGCTAATCAAGATAAAAAAGTTGACTTCTCAGTGCATACTGTGCTTTGGCATTGAATGAAGCATACATTTCAATTTTACTCAAAGGTACTGACTGCAAACCTTCTGGAGTCATCTTAATATAACTCTCCACATGATCCTGAGATGTTTGGCAGTTGTTATATCACTCAGCTATTCAAGACAAAAAAGTTGATATCTCAATGCATGATGTGCTTTGGAACTAAAAGTATACATTACAATTTTACTCTAAATTCCTGAAGGCAAACATTATGGAAACATCTAAACATAACTCCCCACGTGATCCTGAGATGTTTGACACCGGTTATATCACTCAGCTATTCAAGATAAAAAAGTTGATTTCTCAGTGCATACTGTGCTTTGGCATTGAATGAAGCATACATTTCAATTTTACTCAAAGGTACTGACTGCAAACCTTATGGAGTCATCTGAATATAACTCTCCACATGATCCTGAGATGTTTGACAGTTGTTATATCACTCAGATATTCAAGACAAAAAAGTTGATATCTCAATGCATGATGTGCTTTGGAACTAAAAGTATACATTACAATTTTACTCTAAATTCCTCAATGCAAACCTTATGGAAATATCTAAACATAACTCCCCACATGATCCTGAGATGTTTGACATTTGTTATATCACTCAGGTATTCGAGACAAAAAAGTTGATTTCTCTCAGCATGCAATGCTTTGGCACTAAAAGAATATATTTCAATTTTACTATGAAGTACTGAATGCAAACCTTTTGGAAACATGTTAACATCACTCCCCAAATGTTCCTGAACTGTTTGACACCTGTTACAACTCTCAGGTATTCAAGATAAAAAAGATGATTTCTCAGTGCATACTGTGCTTTGGCATTGAATGAAGCATACATTTCAATTTTACTCAAAGGTACTGACTGCAAACCTTATGGAGTCATCTGAATATAACTCTCCACATGATCCTGAGATGTTTAATAGTTGTTATATCACTCAGGTATTCAACACAAAAAAGTTGATTTCTCAACGCATGAAGTGCTTTGGAACTTTAAGTATATATTTCAATTTTACTCTAAATTCCTCAATGCAAACCTTATGGAAACATCTAAACATAACTCCCCACATGATCCTGAGATGTTTGACACCGGTTATATCACTCAGGTATTCAAAATAAAAAAAGTGATTTCTCAGTGCATACTGCGCTTTGGAATTGAAAGAAGTATACACTACAATTTTACTCTAAGGTACTGACTGCAAACCTTATGGAGGCTCTTAATATAACTCTCCACATGATCCTGAGATGTTTGGCAGTTGTTATATCACTCTGCTATTCAAGACAAAAAAGTTGATATCTCAATGCATGAAGTGGTTTGGAACTAAAAGTATACATTACAATTTTACTCTAAATTCCTGAAGGCAAACATTATGGAAACATCTAAACATAACTCCCCACGTGATCCTGAGATGTTTGACACCGGTTATATCACTCAGCTATTCATGATAAAAAAGTTGATTTCTCAGTGCATACTGTGCTTTGGCATTGAATGAAGCATACATTTCAATTTTACTCAAAGCTACTGACTGCAAACCTTATGGAGTCATCTTAATATAACTCTCCACATGATCCTGAGATGTTTGGCAGTTGTTATATCACTCAGCTATTCAAGACAAAAAAGTTGATATCTCAATGCATGATGTGCTTTGGAACTAAAAGTATACATTACAATTTTACTCTAAATTCCTCAATGCAAACCTTATGGAAATATCTAAACATAACTCCCCACATGATCCTGAGATGTTTGACATTTGTTATATCACTCAGGTATTCGAGACAAAAAAGTTGATTTCTCTCAGCATGCAATGCTTTGGCACTAAAAGAATATATTTCAATTTTACTATGAAGTACTGAATGCAAACCTTTTGGAAACATGTTAACATCACTCCCCAAATGTTCCTGAACTGTTTGACACCTGTTACAACTCTCAGGTATTCAAGATAAAAAAGATGATTTCTCAGTGCATACTGTGCTTTGGCATTGAATGAAGCATACATTTCAATTTTACTCAAAGGTACTGACTGCAAACCTAATGGAGTCATCTGAATATAACTCTCCACATGATCCTGAGATGTTTAATAGTTGTTATATCACTCAGGTATTCAGGACAAAAAAGTTGATTTCTCAACACATGAAGTGCTTTGGAACTTAAAGTATATATTTCAATTTTACTCTAAAATCCTCAATGCAAACCTTATGGAAACATCTAAACAGAACTCCCCACAGGATCCTGAGATGTTTGACACCGGTTATATCACTCAGGTATTCAAAATAAAAAAAGTGATTTCTCAGTGCATACTGCGCTTTGGAATTGAAAGAAGTATACACTACAATTTTACTCAAAGGTACTGACTGCAAACCTTATGGAGGCTCTTAATATAACTCTCCACATGATCCTGAGATGTTTGGGAGTTGTTATATCACTCTGCTATTCAAGACAAAAAAGTTGATATCTCAATGCATGAAGTTGTTAGGAACTAAAAGTATACATTACAATGTTACTCTAAATTCCTGAAGGCAAACATTATGGAAACATCTAAACATAACTCCCCACGTGATCCTGAGATGTTTGACACCGGTTATATCACTCAGCTATTCAAGATAAAAAAGTTGATTTCTCAGTGCATACTGTGCTTTGGCATTGAATGAAGCATACATTTCAATTTTACTCAAAGGTACTGACTGCAAACCTTATGGAGTCATCTTAATATAACTCTCCACATGATCCTGAGATGTTTGACAGTTGTTATATCACTCAGATATTCAAGACAAAAAAGTTGATTTCTCAACACATGAAGTGCTTTGGAACTTAAAGTATATATATCAATTTTACTCTAAATTCCTCAATGCAAACCTTATGCAAACATCTAATCATAAGTCCCTGCATGATCCTGAGATGTTTGACTCCAGTTATATCACTGTGGTATTCAAGATAAAAAAGTTGATTTCTCAGTGCATACTGTGATTTGGCATTGAATGAAGCATACATTTCAATTTTACTCAAAGGTACTGACTGCAAACCTTATGGAAATATCTAAACATAACTCCCCACATGATCCTGAGATGTTTGACATTTGTTATATCACTCAGGTATTCAAAACAAAAAATTTGATTTCTCAGTGCATGCAATGCTTTGGCAGTAAAAGTATATAGTTCAATTTTACTCTGAAGTACTGAATGCCAACCTCATGGAAAGATGTTAACATCACTCTCCACATGACTCTGAGATGTTTGACACCTGTTACATCACTCAGGTACTCAGGATAAAAAAGTTGATTTCTCATTGCATACAGTGCTTTGGCATTGAAAGAAGCATACACTACAATTTTACTCAAAGGTACTGACTGCAAACCTTATGGAGGCTCTTAATATAACTCTCCACATGATCCTGAGATGTTTGGCAGTTGTTATATCACTCAGGTATTCAAGACAGAAAAGTTGATATCTCAATGCATGAAGTGGTTTGGAACTAAATGTATAGATTACAATTTTGCTCTAAATTCCTGAAGGCAAACATTATGGAAACATCTAAACATAACTCCCCACGTGATCCTGAGATGTTTGACACCGGTTATATCACTCAGCTAATCAAGATAAAAAAGTTGACTTCTCAGTGCATACTGTGCTTTGGCATTGAATGAAGCATACATTTCAATTTTACTCAAAGGTACTGACTGCAAACCATATGGAGACATCTTAATATAACTCTCCACATGATCCTGAGATGTTTGACAGTTGTTATATCACTCAGGTATTCAAGACAAAAAAGTTGATTTCTCAACACATGAAGTGCTTTGGAACTTAAAGTATATATTTCAATTTTACTCTAAAATCCTCAATGCAAACCTTATGGAAACATCTAAACAGAACTCCCCACATGATCCTGAGATGTTTGACACCGGTTATATCACTCAGGTATTCAAAATAAAAAAAGTGATTTCTCAGTGCATACTGCGCTTTGGAATTGAAAGAAGTATACACTACAATTTTACTCAAAGGTACTGACTGCAAACCTTATGGAGGCTCTTAATATAACTCTCCACATGATCCTGAGATGTTTGGCAGTTGTTATAGCACTCAGCTATTCAAGACAAAAAAGTTGATATCTCAATGCATGATGTGCATGGAAATAAAAGTATACATTACAATTTTACTCTAAATTCCTCAATGCAAACCTTATGGAAATATCTAAACATAACTCCCCACATGATCCTGAGATGTTTGACATTTGTTATATCACTCAGGTATTCGAGACAAAAAAGTTGATTTCTCTCAGCATGCAATGCTTTGGCACTAAAAGAATATATTTCAATTTTACTATGAAGTACTGAATGCAAACCTTTTGGAAACATGTTCTCATCACTCCCCAAATGTTCCTGAACTGTTTGACACCTGTTACAACTCTCAGGTATTCAAGATAAAAAAGATGATTTCTCAGTGCATACTGTGCTTTGGCATTGAATGAAGCATACATTTCAATTTTACTCAAAGGTACTGACTGCAAACCTTATGGAGTCATCTGAATATAACTCTCCACATGATCCTGAGATGTTTAATAGTTGTTATATCACTCAGGTATTCAAGACAAAAAAGTTGATTTCTCAACGCATGAAGTGCTTTGGAACTTTAAGTATATATTTCAATTTTACTCTAAATTCCTCAATGCAAACCTTATGGAAACATCTAAACATAACTCCCCACAGTATCCTGAGATGTTTGACACCGGTTATTTCATTCAGGTATTCAAGATAAAAAAGTTGATTTCTCAGTGCATACTGTGCTTTGGCATTGAATGAAGCATACATTTCAATTTTACTCAAAGGTACTGACTGCAAACCTTATGGAGTCATCTTAATATAACTCTCCACATCATCTTGAGATGTTTGGCAGTTGTTATATCACTCAGCTATTCAAGACAAAAAAGTTGATATCTCAATGCATGATGTGCTTTGGAACTAAAAGTATACATTACAATTTTACTCTAAATTCTTCAATGCAAACCTTATGGAAATATCTAAACATAACTCCCCACATGATCCTGAGATGTTTGACATTTGTTATATCACTCAGGTATTCGAGACAAAAAAGTTGATTTCTCTCAGCATGCAATGCTTTGGCACGAAAAGAATATATTTCAATTTTACTATGAAGTACTGAATGCAAACCTTTTGGAAACATGTTAACATCACTCCCCAAATGTTCCTGAACTGTTTGACACCTGTTACAACTCTCAGGTATTCAAGATAAAAAAGATGATTTCTCAGTGCATACTGTGCTTTGGCATTGAATGAAGCATACATTTCAATTTTACTCAAAGGTACTGACTGCAAACCTTATGGAGTCATCTTAATATAACTCTCCACATGATCCTGAGATGTTTGGCAGTTGTTATATCACTCAGCTATTCAAGACAAAAAAGTTGATATCTCAATGCATGATGTGCTTTGGAACTAAAAGTATACATTACAATTTTACTCTAAATTCCTCAATGCAAACCTTATGGAAATATCTAAACATAACTCCCCACATGATCCTGAGATGCTTGACATTTGTTATAGCACTCAGGTATTCGAGACAAAAAAGTTGATTTCTCTCAGCATGCAATGCTTTGGCACTAAAAGAATATATTTCAATTTTACTATGAAGTACTGAATGCAAACCTTTTGGAAACATGTTAACATCACTCCCCAAATGTTCCTGAACTGTTTGACACCTGTTACAACTCTCAGGTATTCAAGATAAAAAAGATGATTTCTCAGTGCATACTGTGCTTTGGCATTGAATGAAGCATACATTTCAATTTTACTCAAAGGTACTGACTGCAAACCTTATGGAGTCATCTGAATATAACTCTCCACATGATCCTGAGATGTTTAATAGTTGTTATATCACTCAGGTATTCAAGACAAAAAAGTTGATTTCTCAACGCATGAAGTGCTTTGGAACTTTAAGTATATATTTCAATTTTACTCTAAATTCCTCAATGCAAACCCTATGGAAACATCCAAACATAACTCCCCACAGTATCCTGAGATGTTTGACACCGGTTATATCATTCAGGTATTCAAGATAAAAAAGTTGATTTCTCGGTGCATGCAATGCTTTGGCAGTAAAGGTATATATTTCAATTTTACTCTGAAGTACTGAATGCCAACCTTATGGAAAGATGTTAACATCACTCTCCACATGATTCTGAGATGTTTGACACCTGTTACATCACTCAGGTACTCAGGATAAAAAAGTTGATTTCTCATTGCATACAGTGCTTTGGCATTGAAAGAAGCATACATTTCAATTTTACTCAAAGGTACTGACTGCAAACATTATGGAGTCATCTGAATATAACTCTCCACATGATCCTGAGATGTTTAATAGTTGTTATATCACTCAGGTATTCAAGACAAAAAAGTTGATTTCTCAACGCATGAAGTGCTTTGGAACTTTAAGTATATATTTCAATTTTACTCTAAATTCCTCAATGCAAACCTTATGGAAACATCTAAACAGAACTCCCCACAGTATCCTGAGATGTTTGACACCAGTTATATCACTCAGGTATTCAAAATAAAAAAAGTGATTTCTCAGTGCATACTGCGCTTTGGAATTGAAAGAAGTATACACTACAATTTTACTCTAAGGTACTGACTGCAAACCTTATGGAGGCTCTTAATATTACTCTCCACATGATCCTGAGATGTTTGGCAGTTGTTATATCACTCTGCTATTCAAGACAAAAAAGTTGATATCTCAATGCATGAAGTGGTTTGGAACTAAAAGTATACATTACAATTTTACTCTAAATTCCTGAAGGCAAACATTATGGAAACATCTAAACATAACTCCCCACGTGATCCTGAGATGTTTGACACCGGTTATATCACTCAGCTATTCATGATAAAAAAGTTGATTTCTCAGTGCATACTGTGCTTTGGCATTGAATGAAGCATACATTTCAATTTTACTCAAAGCTACTGACTGCAAACCTTATGGAGTCATCTTAATATAACTCTCCACATGATCCTGAGATGTTTGGCAGTTGTTATATCACTCAGCTATTCAAGACAAAAAAGTTGATATCTCAATGCATGATGTGCTTTGGAACTAAAAGTATACATTACAATTTTACTCTAAATTCCTCAATGCAAACCTTATGGAAATATCTAAACATAACTCCCCACATGATCCTGAGATGTTTGACATTTGTTATATCACTCAGGTATTCGAGACAAAAAAGTTGATTTCTCTCAGCATGCAATGCTTTGGCACTAAAAGAATATATTTCAATTTTACTATGAAGTACTGAATGCAAACCTTTTGGAAACATGTTAACATCACTCCCCAAATGTTCCTGAACTGTTTGACACCTGTTACAACTCTCAGGTATTCAAGATAAAAAAGATGATTTCTCAGTGCATACTGTGCTTTGGCATTGAATGAAGCATACATTTCAATTTTACTCAAAGGTACTGACTGCAAACCTAATGGAGTCATCTGAATATAACTCTCCACATGATCCTGAGATGTTTAATAGTTGTTATATCACTCAGGTATTCAGGACAAAAAAGTTGATTTCTCAACACATGAAGTGCTTTGGAACTTAAAGTATATATTTCAATTTTACTCTAAAATCCTCAATGCAAACCTTATGGAAACATCTAAACAGAACTCCCCACAGGATCCTGAGATGTTTGACACCGGTTATATCACTCAGGTATTCAAAATAAAAAAAGTGATTTCTCAGTGCATACTGCGCTTTGGAATTGAAAGAAGTATACACTACAATTTTACTCAAAGGTACTGACTGCAAACCTTATGGAGGCTCTTAATATAACTCTCCACATGATCCTGAGATGTTTGGGAGTTGTTATATCACTCTGCTATTCAAGACAAAAAAGTTGATATCTCAATGCATGAAGTTGTTAGGAACTAAAAGTATACATTACAATGTTACTCTAAATTCCTGAAGGCAAACATTATGGAAACATCTAAACATAACTCCCCACGTGATCCTGAGATGTTTGACACCGGTTATATCACTCAGCTATTCAAGATAAAAAAGTTGATTTCTCAGTGCATACTGTGCTTTGGCATTGAATGAAGCATACATTTCAATTTTACTCAAAGGTACTGACTGCAAACCTTATGGAGTCATCTTAATATAACTCTCCACATGATCCTGAGATGTTTGACAGTTGTTATATCACTCAGATATTCAAGACAAAAAAGTTGATTTCTCAACACATGAAGTGCTTTGGAACTTAAAGTATATATATCAATTTTACTCTAAATTCCTCAATGCAAACCTTATGCAAACATCTAATCATAAGTCCCTGCATGATCCTGAGATGTTTGACTCCAGTTATATCACTGTGGTATTCAAGATAAAAAAGTTGATTTCTCAGTGCATACTGTGATTTGGCATTGAATGAAGCATACATTTCAATTTTACTCAAAGGTACTGACTGCAAACCTTATGGAAATATCTAAACATAACTCCCCACATGATCCTGAGATGTTTGACATTTGTTATATCACTCAGGTATTCAAAACAAAAAATTTGATTTCTCAGTGCATGCAATGCTTTGGCAGTAAAAGTATATAGTTCAATTTTACTCTGAAGTACTGAATGCCAACCTCATGGAAAGATGTTAACATCACTCTCCACATGACTCTGAGATGTTTGACACCTGTTACATCACTCAGGTACTCAGGATAAAAAAGTTGATTTCTCATTGCATACAGTGCTTTGGCATTGAAAGAAGCATACACTACAATTTTACTCAAAGGTACTGACTGCAAACCTTATGGAGGCTCTTAATATAACTCTCCACATGATCCTGAGATGTTTGGCAGTTGTTATATCACTCAGGTATTCAAGACAGAAAAGTTGATATCTCAATGCATGAAGTGGTTTGGAACTAAATGTATAGATTACAATTTTGCTCTAAATTCCTGAAGGCAAACATTATGGAAACATCTAAACATAACTCCCCACGTGATCCTGAGATGTTTGACACCGGTTATATCACTCAGCTAATCAAGATAAAAAAGTTGACTTCTCAGTGCATACTGTGCTTTGGCATTGAATGAAGCATACATTTCAATTTTACTCAAAGGTACTGACTGCAAACCATATGGAGACATCTTAATATAACTCTCCACATGATCCTGAGATGTTTGACAGTTGTTATATCACTCAGGTATTCAAGACAAAAAAGTTGATTTCTCAACACATGAAGTGCTTTGGAACTTAAAGTATATATTTCAATTTTACTCTAAAATCCTCAATGCAAACCTTATGGAAACATCTAAACAGAACTCCCCACATGATCCTGAGATGTTTGACACCGGTTATATCACTCAGGTATTCAAAATAAAAAAAGTGATTTCTCAGTGCATACTGCGCTTTGGAATTGAAAGAAGTATACACTACAATTTTACTCAAAGGTACTGACTGCAAACCTTATGGAGGCTCTTAATATAACTCTCCACATGATCCTGAGATGTTTGGCAGTTGTTATAGCACTCAGCTATTCAAGACAAAAAAGTTGATATCTCAATGCATGATGTGCATGGAAATAAAAGTATACATTACAATTTTACTCTAAATTCCTCAATGCAAACCTTATGGAAATATCTAAACATAACTCCCCACATGATCCTGAGATGTTTGACATTTGTTATATCACTCAGGTATTCGAGACAAAAAAGTTGATTTCTCTCAGCATGCAATGCTTTGGCACTAAAAGAATATATTTCAATTTTACTATGAAGTACTGAATGCAAACCTTTTGGAAACATGTTCTCATCACTCCCCAAATGTTCCTGAACTGTTTGACACCTGTTACAACTCTCAGGTATTCAAGATAAAAAAGATGATTTCTCAGTGCATACTGTGCTTTGGCATTGAATGAAGCATACATTTCAATTTTACTCAAAGGTACTGACTGCAAACCTTATGGAGTCATCTGAATATAACTCTCCACATGATCCTGAGATGTTTAATAGTTGTTATATCACTCAGGTATTCAAGACAAAAAAGTTGATTTCTCAACGCATGAAGTGCTTTGGAACTTTAAGTATATATTTCAATTTTACTCTAAATTCCTCAATGCAAACCTTATGGAAACATCTAAACATAACTCCCCACAGTATCCTGAGATGTTTGACACCGGTTATTTCATTCAGGTATTCAAGATAAAAAAGTTGATTTCTCAGTGCATACTGTGCTTTGGCATTGAATGAAGCATACATTTCAATTTTACTCAAAGGTACTGACTGCAAACCTTATGGAGTCATCTTAATATAACTCTCCACATCATCTTGAGATGTTTGGCAGTTGTTATATCACTCAGCTATTCAAGACAAAAAAGTTGATATCTCAATGCATGATGTGCTTTGGAACTAAAAGTATACATTACAATTTTACTCTAAATTCTTCAATGCAAACCTTATGGAAATATCTAAACATAACTCCCCACATGATCCTGAGATGTTTGACATTTGTTATATCACTCAGGTATTCGAGACAAAAAAGTTGATTTCTCTCAGCATGCAATGCTTTGGCACGAAAAGAATATATTTCAATTTTACTATGAAGTACTGAATGCAAACCTTTTGGAAACATGTTAACATCACTCCCCAAATGTTCCTGAACTGTTTGACACCTGTTACAACTCTCAGGTATTCAAGATAAAAAAGATGATTTCTCAGTGCATACTGTGCTTTGGCATTGAATGAAGCATACATTTCAATTTTACTCAAAGGTACTGACTGCAAACCTTATGGAGTCATCTTAATATAACTCTCCACATGATCCTGAGATGTTTGGCAGTTGTTATATCACTCAGCTATTCAAGACAAAAAAGTTGATATCTCAATGCATGATGTGCTTTGGAACTAAAAGTATACATTACAATTTTACTCTAAATTCCTCAATGCAAACCTTATGGAAATATCTAAACATAACTCCCCACATGATCCTGAGATGCTTGACATTTGTTATAGCACTCAGGTATTCGAGACAAAAAAGTTGATTTCTCTCAGCATGCAATGCTTTGGCACTAAAAGAATATATTTCAATTTTACTATGAAGTACTGAATGCAAACCTTTTGGAAACATGTTAACATCACTCCCCAAATGTTCCTGAACTGTTTGACACCTGTTACAACTCTCAGGTATTCAAGATAAAAAAGATGATTTCTCAGTGCATACTGTGCTTTGGCATTGAATGAAGCATACATTTCAATTTTACTCAAAGGTACTGACTGCAAACCTTATGGAGTCATCTGAATATAACTCTCCACATGATCCTGAGATGTTTAATAGTTGTTATATCACTCAGGTATTCAAGACAAAAAAGTTGATTTCTCAACGCATGAAGTGCTTTGGAACTTTAAGTATATATTTCAATTTTACTCTAAATTCCTCAATGCAAACCCTATGGAAACATCCAAACATAACTCCCCACAGTATCCTGAGATGTTTGACACCGGTTATATCATTCAGGTATTCAAGATAAAAAAGTTGATTTCTCAGTGCATGCAATGCTTTGGCAGTAAAAGTATATATTTCAATTTTACTCAGAAGTACTGAATGCCAACCTTATGGAAAGATGTTAACATCACTCTCCACATGATTCTGAGATGTTTGACACCTGTTACATCACTCAGGTACTCAGGATAAAAAAGTTGATTTCTCATTGCATACAGTGCTTTGGCATTGAAAGAAGCATACATTTCAATTTTACTCAAAGGTACTGACTGCAAACATTATGGAGTCATCTGAATATAACTCTCCACATGATCCTGAGATGTTTAATAGTTGTTATATCACTCAGGTATTCAAGACAAAAAAGTTGATTTCTCAACGCATGAAGTGCTTTGGAACTTTAAGTATATATTTCAATTTTACTCTAAATTCCTCAATGCAAACCTTATGGAAACATCTAAACAGAACTCCCCACAGTATCCTGAGATGTTTGACACCAGTTATATCACTCAGGTATTCAAAATAAAAAAAGTGATTTCTCAGTGCATACTGCGCTTTGGAATTGAAAGAAGTATACACTACAATTTTACTCAAAGGTACTGACTGCAAACCTTATGGAGGCTCTTAATATTACTCTCCACATGATCCTGAGATGTTTGGCAGTTGTTATATCACTCAGGTATTCAAGACAGAAAAGTTGATATCTCAATGCATGAAGTGGTTTGGAACTAAATGTATAGATTACAATTTTGCTCTAAATTCCTGAAGGCAAACATTATGGAAACATCTAAACATAACTCCCCACGTGATCCTGAGATGTTTGACACCGGTTATATCACTCAGCTAATCAAGATAAAAAAGTTGACTTCTCAGTGCATACTGTGCTTTGGCATTGAATGAAGCATACATTTCAATTTTACTCAAAGGTACTGACTGCAAACCATATGGAGACATCTTAATATAACTCTCCACATGATCCTGAGATGTTTGACAGTTGTTATATCACTCAGGTATTCAAGACAAAAAAGTTGATTTCTCAACACATGAAGTGCTTTGGAACTTAAAGTATACATTACAATTTTACTCTAAATTCCTCAATGCAAACCTTATGGAAATATCTAAACATAACTCCCCACATGATCCTGAGATGTTTGACATTTGTTATATCACTCAGGTATTCGAGACAAAAAAGTTGATTTCTCTCAGCATGCAATGCTTTGGCACTAAAAGAATATATTTCAATTTTACTATGAAGTACTGAATGCAAACCTTTTGGAAACATGTTAACATCACTCCCCAAATGTTCCTGAACTGTTTGACACCTGTTACAACTCTCAGGTATTCAAGATAAAAAAGATGATTTCTCAGTGCATACTGTGCTTTGGCATTGAATGAAGCATACATTTCAATTTTACTCAAAGGTACTGACTGCAAACCTTATGGAGTCATCTGAATATAACTCTCCACATGATCCTGAGATGTTTAATAGTTGTTATATCACTCAGGTATTCAACACAAAAAAGTTGATTTCTCAACGCATGAAGTGCTTTGGAACTTTAAGTATATATTTCAATTTTACTCTAAATTCCTCAATGCAAACCTTATGGAAACATCTAAACATAACTCCCCACATGATCCTGAGATGTTTGACACCGGTTATATCACTCAGGTATTCAAAATAAAAAAAGTGATTTCTCAGTGCATACTGCGCTTTGGAATTGAAAGAAGTATACACTACAATTTTACTCAAAGGTACTGACTGCAAACCTTATGGAGGCTCTTAATATAACTCTCCACATGATCCTGAGATGTTTGGCAGTTGTTATATCACTCTGCTATTCAAGACAAAAAAGTTGATATCTCAATGCATGAAGTGGTTTGGAACTAAAAGTATACATTACAATTTTACTCTAAAGTCCTGAAGGCAAACATTATGGAAACATCTAAACATAACTCCCCACGTGATCCTGAGATGTTTGACACCGGTTATATCACTCAGCTATTCATGATAAAAAAGTTGATTTCTCAGTGCATACTGTGCTTTGGCATTGAATGAAGCATACATTTCAATTTTACTCAAAGCTACTGACTGCAAACCTTATGGAGTCATCTTAATATAACTCTCCACATGATCCTGAGATGTTTGGCAGTTGTTATATCACTCAGCTATTCAAGACAAAAAAGTTGATATCTCAATGCATGATGTGCTTTGGAACTAAAAGTATACATTACAATTTTACTCTAAATTCCTCAATGCAAACCTTATGGAAATATCTAAACATAACTCCCCACATGATCCTGAGATGTTTGACATTTGTTATATCACTCAGGTATTCGAGACAAAAAAGTTGATTTCTCTCAGCATCCAATGCTTTGGCACTAAAAGAATATATTTCAATTTTACTATGAAGTACTGAATGCAAACCTTTTGGAAACATGTTAACATCACTCCCCAAATGTTCCTGAACTGTTTGACACCTGTTACAACTCTCAGGTATTCAAGATAAAAAAGATGATTTCTCAGTGCATACTGTGCTTTGGCATTGAATGAAGCATACATTTCAATTTTACTCAAAGGTACTGACTGCAAACCTAATGGAGTCATCTGAATATAACTCTCCACATGATCCTGAGATGTTTAATAGTTGTTATATCACTCAGGTATTCAGGACAAAAAAGTTGATTTCTCAACACATGAAGTGCTTTGGAACTTAAAGTATATATTTCAATTTTACTCTAAAATCCTCAATGCAAACCTTATGGAAACATCTAAACAGAACTCCCCACAGGATCCTGAGATGTTTGACACCGGTTATATCACTCAGGTATTCAAAATAAAAAAAGTGATTTCTCAGTGCATACTGCGCTTTGGAATTGAAAGAAGTATACACTACAATTTTACTCAAAGGTACTGACTGCAAACCTTATGGAGGCTCTTAATATAACTCTCCACATGATCCTGAGATTTTTGGGAGTTGTTATATCACTCTGCTATTCAAGACAAAAAAGTTGATATCTCAATGCATGAAGTTGTTAGGAACTAAAAGTATACATTACAATGTTACTCTAAATTCCTGAAGGCAAACATTATGGAAACATCTAAACATAACTCCCCACGTGATCCTGAGATGTTTGACACCGGTTATATCACTCAGCTATTCAAGATAAAAAAGTTGATTTCTCAGTGCATACTGTGCTTTGGCATTGAATGAAGCATACATTTCAATTTTACTCAAAGGTACTGACTGCAAACCTTATGGAGTCATCTTAATATAACTCTCCACATGATCCTGAGATGTTTGACAGTTGTTATATCACTCAGATATTCAAGACAAAAAAGTTGATTTCTCAACACATGAAGTGCTTTGGAACTTAAAGTATATATATCAATTTTACTCTAAATTCCTCAATGCAAACCTTATGCAAACATCTAATCATAAGTCCCTGCATGATCCTGAGATGTTTGACTCCAGTTATATCACTGTGGTATTCAAGATAAAAATGTTGATTTCTCAGTGCATACTGTGATTTGGCATTGAATGAAGCATACATTTCAATTTTACTCAAAGGTACTGACTGCAAACCTTATGGAAATATCTAAACATAACTCCCCACATGATCCTGAGATGTTTGACATTTGTTATATCACTCAGGTATTCAAAACAAAAAATTTGATTTCTCAGTGCATGCAATGCTTTGGCAGTAAAAGTATATAGTTCAATTTTACTCTGAAGTACTGAATGCCAACCTTATGGAAAGATGTTAACATCACTCTCCACATGATTCTGAGATGTTTGACACCTGTTACATCACTCAGGTACTCAGGATAAAAAAGTTGATTTCTCATTGCATACAGTGCTTTGGCATTGAAAGAAGCATACATTACAATTTTACTCAAAGGTACTGACTGCAAACCTTATGGAGGCTCTTAATATAACTCTCCACATGATCCTGAGATGTTTGGCAGTTGTTATATCACTCAGGTATTCAAGACAGAAAAGTTGATATCTCAATGCATGAAGTGGTTTGGAACTAAATGTATAGATTACAATTTTGCTCTAAATTCCTGAAGGCAAACATTATGGAAACATCTAAACATAACTCCCCACGTGATCCTGAGATGTTTGACACCGGTTATATCACTCAGCTAATCAAGATAAAAAAGTTGACTTCTCAGTGCATACTGTGCTTTGGCATTGAATGAAGCATACATTTCAATTTTACTCAAAGGTACTGACTGCAAACCATATGGAGACATCTTAATATAACTCTCCACATGATCCTGAGATGTTTGACAGTTGTTATATCACTCAGGTATTCAAGACAAAAAAGTTGATTTCTCAACACATGAAGTGCTTTGGAACTTAAAGTATATATTTCAATTTTACTCTAAAATCCTCAATGCAAACCTTATGGAAACATCTAAACAGAACTCCCCACATGATCCTGAGATGTTTGACACCGGTTATATCACTCAGGTATTCAAAATAAAAAAAGTGATTTCTCAGTGCATACTGCGCTTTGGAATTGAAAGAAGTATACACTACAATTTTACTCAAAGGTACTGACTGCAAACCTTATGGAGGCTCTTAATATAACTCTCCACATGATCCTGAGATGTTTGGCAGTTGTTATAGCACTCAGCTATTCAAGACAAAAAAGTTGATATCTCA
Organism: Mobula birostris; assembly: GCF_030028105.1. NCBI lineage: Eukaryota > Metazoa > Chordata > Chondrichthyes > Myliobatiformes > Myliobatidae > Mobula > Mobula birostris. The sequence goes on along the minus strand of NW_027278650.1, from coordinate 50,708 downwards.
ATGCATGATGTGCTTTGGAACTAAAAGTATACATTACAATTTTACTCTAAATTCTTCAATGCAAACCTTATGGAAATATCTAAACATAACTCCCCACATGATCCTGAGATGTTTGACATTTGTTATATCACTCAGGTATTCGAGACAAAAAAGTTGATTTCTCTCAGCATGCAATGCTTTGGCACGAAAAGAATATATTTCAATTTTACTATGAAGTACTGAATGCAAACCTTTTGGAAACATGTTAACATCACTCCCCAAATGTTCCTGAACTGTTTGACACCTGTTACAACTCTCAGGTATTCAAGATAAAAAAGATAATTTCTCAGTGCATACTGTGCTTTGGCATTGAATGAAGCATACATTTCAATTTTACTCAAAGGTACTGACTGCAAACCTTATGGAGTCATCTTAATATAACTCTCCACATGATCCTGAGATGTTTGGCAGTTGTTATATCACTCAGCTATTCAAGACAAAAAAGTTGATATCTCAATGCATGATGTGCTTTGGAACTAAAAGTATACATTACAATTTTACTCTAAATTCCTCAATGCAAACCTTATGGAAATATCTAAACATAACTCCCCACATGATCCTGAGATGCTTGACATTTGTTATAGCACTCAGGTATTCGAGACAAAAAAGTTGATTTCTCTCAGCATGCAATGCTTTGGCACTAAAAGAATATATTTCAATTTTACTATGAAGTACTGAATGCAAACCTTTTGGAAACATGTTAACATCACTCCCCAAATGTTCCTGAACTGTTTGACACCTGTTACAACTCTCAGGTATTCAAGATAAAAAAGATGATTTCTCAGTGCATACTGTGCTTTGGCATTGAATGAAGCATACATTTCAATTTTACTCAAAGGTACTGACTGCAAACCTTATGGAGTCATCTGAATATAACTCTCCACATGATCCTGAGATGTTTAATAGTTGTTATATCACTCAGGTATTCAAGACAAAAAAGTTGATTTCTCAACGCATGAAGTGCTTTGGAACTTTAAGTATATATTTCAATTTTACTCTAAATTCCTCAATGCAAACCCTATGGAAACATCCAAACATAACTCCCCACAGTATCCTGAGATGTTTGACACCGGTTATATCATTCAGGTATTCAAGATAAAAAAGTTGATTTCTCAGTGCATACTGTGCTTTGGCATTGAATGAAGCATACATTTCAATTTTACTCAAAGGTACTGACTGCAAACCTTATGGAGTCATCTTAATATAACTCTCCACATGATCCTGAGATGTTTGGCAGTTGTTATATCACTCTGCTATTCAAGACAAAAAAGTTGATCTCTCAATGCATGAAGCGATTTGGAACTAACAGTATATATATCAATTTTACTCTAAATTCCTCAATGCAAACCTTATGCAAACATCTAATCATAAGTCCCTGCATGATCCTGAGATGTTTGACTCCAGTTATATCACTGTGGTATTCAAGATAAAAAAGTTGATTTCTCAGTGCATACTGAGATTTGGCATTGAATGAAGCATACATTTCAATTTTACTCAAAGGTACTGACTGCAAACCTTATGGAAATATCTAAACATAACTCCCCACATGATCCTGAGATGTTTGACATTTGTTATATCACTCAGGTATTCAAAACAAAAAATTTGATTTCTCAGTGCATGCAATGCTTTGGCAGTAAAAGTATATATTTCAATTTTACTCTGAAGTACTGAATGCCAACCTTATGGAAAGATGTTAACATCACTCTCCACATGATTCTGAGATGTTTGACACCTGTTACATCACTCAGGTACTCAGGATAAAAAAGTTGATTTCTCATTGCATACAGTGCTTTGGCATTGAAAGAAGCATACATTTCAATTTTACTCAAAGGTACTGACTGCAAACATTATGGAGTCATCTGAATATAACTCTCCACATGATCCTGAGATGTTTAATAGTTGTTATATCACTCAGGTATTCAAGACAAAAAAGTTGATTTCTCAACGCATGAAGTGCTTTGGAACTTTAAGTATATATTTCAATTTTACTCTAAATTCCTCAATGCAAACCTTATGGAAACATCTAAACAGAACTCCCCACAGTATCCTGAGATGTTTGACACCAGTTATATCACTCAGGTATTCAAAATAAAAAAAGTGATTTCTCAGTGCATACTGCGCTTTGGAATTGAAAGAAGTATACACTACAATTTTACTCAAAGGTACTGACTGCAAACCTTATGGAGGCTCTTAATATAACTCTCCACATGATCCTGAGATGTTTGGCAGTTGTTATATCACTCAGGTATTCAAGACAGAAAAGTTGATATCTCAATGCATGAAGTGGTTTGGAACTAAATGTATAGATTACAATTTTGCTCTAAATTCCTGAAGGCAAACATTATGGAAACATCTAAACATAACTCCCCACGTGATCCTGAGATGTTTGACACCGGTTATATCACTCAGCTAATCAAGATAAAAAAGTTGACTTCTCAGTGCATACTGTGCTTTGGCATTGAATGAAGCATACATTTCAATTTTACTCAAAGGTACTGACTGCAAACCTTCTGGAGTCATCTTAATATAACTCTCCACATGATCCTGAGATGTTTGGCAGTTGTTATATCACTCAGCTATTCAAGACAAAAAAGTTGATATCTCAATGCATGATGTGCTTTGGAACTAAAAGTATACATTACAATTTTACTCTAAATTCCTGAAGGCAAACATTATGGAAACATCTAAACATAACTCCCCACGTGATCCTGAGATGTTTGACACCGGTTATATCACTCAGCTATTCAAGATAAAAAAGTTGATTTCTCAGTGCATACTGTGCTTTGGCATTGAATGAAGCATACATTTCAATTTTACTCAAAGGTACTGACTGCAAACCTTATGGAGTCATCTGAATATAACTCTCCACATGATCCTGAGATGTTTGACAGTTGTTATATCACTCAGATATTCAAGACAAAAAAGTTGATATCTCAATGCATGATGTGCTTTGGAACTAAAAGTATACATTACAATTTTACTCTAAATTCCTCAATGCAAACCTTATGGAAATATCTAAACATAACTCCCCACATGATCCTGAGATGTTTGACATTTGTTATATCACTCAGGTATTCGAGACAAAAAAGTTGATTTCTCTCAGCATGCAATGCTTTGGCACTAAAAGAATATATTTCAATTTTACTATGAAGTACTGAATGCAAACCTTTTGGAAACATGTTAACATCACTCCCCAAATGTTCCTGAACTGTTTGACACCTGTTACAACTCTCAGGTATTCAAGATAAAAAAGATGATTTCTCAGTGCATACTGTGCTTTGGCATTGAATGAAGCATACATTTCAATTTTACTCAAAGGTACTGACTGCAAACCTTATGGAGTCATCTGAATATAACTCTCCACATGATCCTGAGATGTTTAATAGTTGTTATATCACTCAGGTATTCAACACAAAAAAGTTGATTTCTCAACGCATGAAGTGCTTTGGAACTTTAAGTATATATTTCAATTTTACTCTAAATTCCTCAATGCAAACCTTATGGAAACATCTAAACATAACTCCCCACATGATCCTGAGATGTTTGACACCGGTTATATCACTCAGGTATTCAAAATAAAAAAAGTGATTTCTCAGTGCATACTGCGCTTTGGAATTGAAAGAAGTATACACTACAATTTTACTCAAAGGTACTGACTGCAAACCTTATGGAGGCTCTTAATATAACTCTCCACATGATCCTGAGATGTTTGGCAGTTGTTATATCACTCTGCTATTCAAGACAAAAAAGTTGATATCTCAATGCATGAAGTGGTTTGGAACTAAAAGTATACATTACAATTTTACTCTAAATTCCTGAAGGCAAACATTATGGAAACATCTAAACATAACTCCCCACGTGATCCTGAGATGTTTGACACCGGTTATATCACTCAGGTATTCATGATAAAAAAGTTGATTTCTCAGTGCATACTGTGCTTTGGCATTGAATGAAGCATACATTTCAATTTTACTCAAAGCTACTGACTGCAAACCTTATGGAGTCATCTTAATATAACTCTCCACATGATCCTGAGATGTTTGGCAGTTGTTATATCACTCAGCTATTCAAGACAAAAAAGTTGATATCTCAATGCATGATGTGCTTTGGAACTAAAAGTATACATTACAATTTTACTCTAAATTCCTCAATGCAAACCTTATGGAAATATCTAAACATAACTCCCCACATGATCCTGAGATGTTTGACATTTGTTATATCACTCAGGTATTCGAGACAAAAAAGTTGATTTCTCTCAGCATGCAATGCTTTGGCACTAAAAGAATATATTTCAATTTTACTATGAAGTACTGAATGCAAACCTTTTGGAAACATGTTAACATCACTCCCCAAATGTTCCTGAACTGTTTGACACCTGTTACAACTCTCAGGTATTCAAGATAAAAAAGATGATTTCTCAGTGCATACTGTGCTTTGGCATTGAATGAAGCATACATTTCAATTTTACTCAAAGGTACTGACTGCAAACCTAATGGAGTCATCTGAATATAACTCTCCACATGATCCTGAGATGTTTAATAGTTGTTATATCAGTCAGGTATTCAGGACAAAAAAGTTGATTTCTCAACACATGAAGTGCTTTGGAACTTAAAGTATATATTTCAATTTTACTCTAAAATCCTCAATGCAAACCTTATGGAAACATCTAAACAGAACTCCCCACAGGATCCTGAGATGTTTGACACCGGTTATATCACTCAGGTATTCAAAATAAAAAAAGTGATTTCTCAGTGCATACTGCGCTTTGGAATTGAAAGAAGTATACACTACAATTTTACTCAAAGGTACTGACTGCAAACCTTATGGAGGCTCTTAATATAACTCTCCACATGATCCTGAGATGTTTGGCAGTTGTTATATCACTCTGCTATTCAAGACAAAAAAGTTGATATCTCAATGCATGAAGTTGTTAGGAACTAAAAGTATACATTACAATGTTACTCTAAATTCCTGAAGGCAAACATTATGGAAACATCTAAACATAACTCCCCACGTGATCCTGAGATGTTTGACACCGGTTATATCACTCAGCTATTCAAGATAAAAAAGTTGATTTCTCAGTGCATACTGTGCTTTGGCATTGAATGAAGCATACATTTCAATTTTACTCAAAGGTACTGACTGCAAACCTTATGGAGTCATCTTAATATAACTCTCCACATGATCCTGAGATGTTTGACAGTTGTTATATCACTCAGATATTCAAGACAAAAAAGTTGATTTCTCAACACATGAAGTGCTTTGGAACTTAAAGTATATATATCAATTTTACTCTAAATTCCTCAATGCAAACCTTATGCAAACATCTAATCATAAGTCCCTGCATGATCCTGAGATGTTTGACTCCAGTTATATCACTGTGGTATTCAAGATAAAAAAGTTAATTTCTCAGTGCATACTGTGATTTGGCATTGAATGAAGCATACATTTCAATTTTACTCAAAGGTACTGACTGCAAACCTTATGGAAATATCTAAACATAACTCCCCACATGATCCTGAGATGTTTGACATTTGTTATATCACTCAGGTATTCAAAACAAAAAATTTGATTTCTCAGTGCATGCAATGCTTTGGCAGTAAAAGTATATAGTTCAATTTTACTCTGAAGTACTGAATGCCAACCTTATGGAAAGATGTTAACATCACTCTCCACATGATTCTGAGATGTTTGACACCTGTTACATCACTCAGGTACTCAGGATAAAAAAGTTGATTTCTCATTGCATACAGTGCTTTGGCATTGAAAGAAGCATACACTACAATTTTACTCAAAGGTACTGACTGCAAACCTTATGGAGGCTCTTAATATAACTCTCCACATGATCCTGAGATGTTTGGCAGTTGTTATATCACTCAGGTATTCAAGACAGAAAAGTTGATATCTCAATGCATGAAGTGGTTTGGAACTAAATGTATAGATTACAATTTTGCTCTAAATTCCTGAAGGCAAACATTATGGAAACATCTAAACATAACTCCCCACGTGATCCTGAGATGTTTGACACCGGTTATATCACTCAGCTAATCAAGATAAAAAAGTTGACTTCTCAGTGCATACTGTGCTTTGGCATTGAATGAAGCATACATTTCAATTTTACTCAAAGGTACTGACTGCAAACCATATGGAGACATCTTAATATAACTCTCCACATGATCCTGAGATGTTTGACAGTTGTTATATCACTCAGGTATTCAAGACAAAAAAGTTGATTTCTCAACACATGAAGTGCTTTGGAACTTAAAGTATATATTTCAATTTTACTCTAAAATCCTCAATGCAAACCTTATGGAAACATCTAAACAGAACTCCCCACAGGATCCTGAGATGTTTGACACCGGTTATATCACTCAGGTATTCAAAATAAAAAAAGTGATTTCTCAGTGCATACTGCGCTTTGGAATTGAAAGAAGTATACACTACAATTTTACTCAAAGGTACTGACTGCAAACCTTATGGAGGCTCTTAATATAACTCTCCACATGATCCTGAGATGTTTGGCAGTTGTTATATCACTCTGCTATTCAAGACAAAAAAGTTGATATCTCAATGCATGAAGTTGTTAGGAACTAAAAGTATACATTACAATGTTACTCTAAATTCCTGAAGGCAAACATTATGGAAACATCTAAACATAACTCCCCACGTGATCCTGAGATGTTTGACACCGGTTATATCACTCAGCTATTCAAGATAAAAAAGTTGATTTCTCAGTGCATACTGTGCTTTGGCATTGAATGAAGCATACATTTCAATTTTACTCAAAGGTACTGACTGCAAACCTTATGGAGTCATCTTAATATAACTCTCCACATGATCCTGAGATGTTTGACAGTTGTTATATCACTCAGATATTCAAGACAAAAAAGTTGATTTCTCAACACATGAAGTGCTTTGGAACTTAAAGTATATATATCAATTTTACTCTAAATTCCTCAATGCAAACCTTATGCAAACATCTAATCATAAGTCCCTGCATGATCCTGAGATGTTTGACTCCAGTTATATCACTGTGGTATTCAAGATAAAAAAGTTAATTTCTCAGTGCATACTGTGATTTGGCATTGAATGAAGCATACATTTCAATTTTACTCAAAGGTACTGACTGCAAACCTTATGGAAATATCTAAACATAACTCCCCACATGATCCTGAGATGTTTGACATTTGTTATATCACTCAGGTATTCAAAACAAAAAATTTGATTTCTCAGTGCATGCAATGCTTTGGCAGTAAAAGTATATAGTTCAATTTTACTCTGAAGTACTGAATGCCAACCTTATGGAAAGATGTTAACATCACTCTCCACATGATTCTGAGATGTTTGACACCTGTTACATCACTCAGGTACTCAGGATAAAAAAGTTGATTTCTCATTGCATACAGTGCTTTGGCATTGAAAGAAGCATACACTACAATTTTACTCAAAGGTACTGACTGCAAACCTTATGGAGGCTCTTAATATAACTCTCCACATGATCCTGAGATGTTTGGCAGTTGTTATATCACTCAGGTATTCAAGACAGAAAAGTTGATATCTCAATGCATGAAGTGGTTTGGAACTAAATGTATAGATTACAATTTTGCTCTAAATTCCTGAAGGCAAACATTATGGAAACATCTAAACATAACTCCCCACGTGATCCTGAGATGTTTGACACCGGTTATATCACTCAGCTAATCAAGATAAAAAAGTTGACTTCTCAGTGCATACTGTGCTTTGGCATTGAATGAAGCATACATTTCAATTTTACTCAAAGGTACTGACTGCAAACCATATGGAGACATCTTAATATAACTCTCCACATGATCCTGAGATGTTTGACAGTTGTTATATCACTCAGGTATTCAAGACAAAAAAGTTGATTTCTCAACACATGAAGTGCTTTGGAACTTAAAGTATATATTTCAATTTTACTCTAAAATCCTCAATGCAAACCTTATGGAAACATCTAAACAGAACTCCCCACATGATCCTGAGATGTTTGACACCGGTTATATCACTCAGGTATTCAAAATAAAAAAAGTGATTTCTCAGTGCATACTGCGCTTTGGAATTGAAAGAAGTATACACTACAATTTTACTCAAAGGTACTGACTGCAAACCTTATGGAGGCTCTTAATATAACTCTCCACATGATCCTGAGATGTTTGGCAGTTGTTATAGCACTCAGCTATTCAAGACAAAAAAGTTGATATCTCAATGCATGATGTGCTTTGGAACTAAAAGTATACATTACAATTTTACTCTAAATTCCTCAATGCAAACCTTATGGAAATATCTAAACATAACTCCCCACATGATCCTGAGATGTTTGACATTTGTTATATCACTCAGGTATTCGAGACAAAAAAGTTGATTTCTCTCAGCATGCAATGCTTTGGCACTAAAAGAATATATTTCACTTTTACTATGAAGTACTGAATGCAAACCTTTTGGAAACATGTTAACATCACTCCCCAAATGTTCCTGAACTGTTTGACACCTGTTACATCTCTCAGGTATTCAAGATAAAAAAGTTGATTTCTCAGTGCAGTCTGTGCTTTGGCATTGAATGAAGCATACATTTCAATTTTACTCAAAGGTACTGACTGCAAACCTTATGGAGGCTCTTAATATAACTCTCCACATGATCCTGAGATGTTTGGCAGTTGTTATATCACTCTGCTATTCAAGACAAAAAAGTTGATCTCTCAATGCATGAAGCGGTTTGGAACTAACAGTATATATATCAATTTTACTTTAAATTCCTCAATGCAAACCTTTTGCAAACATCTAATCATAAGTCCCTGCGTGATCCTGAGATGTTTGACACCGGTTATATCACTCAGGTATTCAAAATAAAAAAAGTGATTTCTCAGTGCATACTGCGCTTTGGAATTGAAAGAAGTATACACTACAATTTTACTCAAAGGTACTGACTGCAAACCTTATGGAGGCTCTTAATATAACTCTCCACATGATCCTGAGATGTTTGGCACTTGTTATATCACTCAGCTATTCAAGACAGAAAAGTTGATATCTCAATGCATGAAGTGGTTTGGAACTAAAAGTATACATTACAATTTTACTCTAAATTCCTGAAGGCAAACCTTATGGAGTCATCTTAATATAACTCTCCACGTGATCCTGAGATGTTTGACACCGGTTATATCACTCAGCTATTCAAGATATAAAAGATGATTTCTCAGTGCATACTGTGCTTTGGCATTGAATGAAGCATACATTTCAATTTTACTCAAAGGTACTGACTGCAAACCTTATGGAGTCATCTTAATATAACTCTCCACATGATCCTGAGATGTTTGACAGTTGTTATATCACTCAGATATTCAAGACAAAAAAGTTGATTTCTCAACACATGAAGTGCTTTGGAACTTAAAGTATATATTTCAATTTTACTCTAAATTCCTCAATGCAAACCTTATGGAAACATCTAAACATAACTCCCCACATGATCCTGAGATCTTTGACACCGGTTATATCACTCAGGTATTCAAGATAAAAAAGTTGATTTCTCAGTGCATACTGTGCTTTGGCATTGAATGAAGCATACATTTCAATTTTACTCAAAGGTACTGACTGCAAACCTTATGGAGTCATCTTAATATAACTCTCCACATGATCCTGAGATGTTTGGCAGTTGTTATATCACTCAGCTATTCAAGACAAAAAAGTTGATTTCTCAATGCATGATGTGCTTTGGAACTAAAAGTATACATTACAATTTTACTCTAAATTCCTGAAGGCAAACATTATGGAAACATCTAAACCTAACTCCCCACGTGATCCTGAGATGTTTGACACCGGTTATATCACTCAGCTATTCAAGATAAAAAAGTTGATTTCTCAGTGCATACTGTGCTTTGGCATTGAATGAAGCATACATTTCAATTTTACTCAAAGGTACTGACTGCAAACCTTCTGGAGTCATCTTAATATAACTCTCCACATGATCCTGAGATGTTTGGCAGTTGTTATATCACTCAGCTATTCAAGACAAAAAAGTTGATATCTCAATGCATGATGTGCTTTGGAACTAAAAGTATACATTACAATTTTACTCTAAATTCCTCAATGCAAACCTTATGGAAATATCTAAACATAAATCCCCACATGATCCTGAGATGTTTGACATTTGTTATATCACTCAGGTATTCGAGACAAAAAAGTTGATTTCTCTCAGCATGCAATGCTTTGGCACTAAAAGAATATATTTCAATTTTACTATGAAGTACTGAATGCAAACCTTTTGGAAACATGTTAACATCACTCCCCAAATGTTCCTGAACTGTTTGACACCTGTTACAACTCTCAGGTATTCAAGATAAAAAAGATGATTTCTCAGTGCATACTGTGCTTTGGCATTGAATGAAGCATACATTTCAATTTTACTCAAAGGTACTGACTGCAAACCTTATGGAGTCATCTGAATATAACTCTCCACATGATCCTGAGATGTTTAATAGTTGTTATATCACTCAGGTATTCAAGACAACAAAGTTGATTTCTCAACGCATGAAGTGCTTTGGAACTTTAAGTATATATTTCAATTTTACTCTAAATTCCTCAATGCAAACCTTATGGAAACATCTAAACATAACTCCCCACAGTATCCTGAGATGTTTGACACCGGTTATTTCATTCAGGTATTCAAGATAAAAAAGTTGATTTCTCAGTGCATACTGTGCTTTGGCATTGAATGAAGCATACATTTCAATTTTACTCAAAGGTACTGACTGCAAACCTTATGGAGTCATCTTAATATAACTCTCCACATCATCTTGAGATGTTTGGCAGTTGTTATATCACTCAGCTATTCAAGACAAAAAAGTTGATATCTCAATGCATGATGTGCTTTGGAACTAAAAGTATACATTACAATTTTACTCTAAATTCTTCAATGCAAACCTTATGGAAATATCTAAACATAACTCCCCACATGATCCTGAGATGTTTGACATTTGTTATATCACTCAGGTATTCGAGACAAAAAAGTTGATTTCTCTCAGCATGCAATGCTTTGGCACTAAAAGAATATATTTCAATTTTACTATGAAGTACTGAATGCAAACCTTTTGGAAACATGTTAACATCACTCCCCAAATGTTCCTGAACTGTTTGACACCTGTTACAACTCTCAGGTATTCAAGATAAAAAAGATGATTTCTCAGTGCATACTGTGCTTTGGCATTGAATGAAGCATACATTTCAATTTTACTCAAAGGTACTGACTGCAAACCTTATGGAGTCATCTTAATATAACTCTCCACATGATCCTGAGATGTTTGGCAGTTGTTATATCACTCAGCTATTCAAGACAAAAAAGTTGATATCTCAATGCATGATGTGCTTTGGAACTAAAAGTATACATTACAATTTTACTCTAAATTCCTCAATGCAAACCTTATGGAAACATCTAAACAGAACTCCCCACATGATCCTGAGATGTTTGACACCGGTTATATCACTCAGGTATTCAAAATAAAAAAAGTGATTTCTCAGTGCATACTGTGCTTTGGCATTGAATGAAGCATACATTTCAATTTTACTCAAAGGTACTGACTGCAAACCTTCTGGAGTCATCTTAATATAACTCTCCACATGATCCTGAGATGTTTGACAGTTGTTATATCACTCAGATATTCAAGACAAAAAAGTTGATTTCTCAACACATGAAGTGCTTTGGAACTTAAAGTATATATTTCAATTTTACTCTAAATTCCTCAATGCAAACCTTATGTAAACATCTAAACATAACTCCCCACATGATCCTGAGATGTTTGACACCGGTTATATCACTCAGGTATTCGAGACAAAAAAGTTGATTTCTCTCAGCATGCAATGCTTTGGCACTAAAAGAATATATTTCAATTTTACTATGAAGTACTGAATGCAAACCTTCTGGAAACATGTTAACATCACTCCCCAAATGTTCCTGAACTGTTTGACACCTGTTACAACTCTCAGGTATTCAAGATAAAAAAGATGATTTCTCAGTGCATACTGTGCTTTGGCATTGAATGAAGCATACATTTCAATTTTACTCAAAGGTACTGACTGCAAACCTTATGGAGTCATCTGAATATAACTCTCCACATGATCCTGAGATGTTTAATAGTTGTTATATCACTCAGGTATTCAAGACAAAAAAGTTGATTTCTCAACGCATGAAGTGCTTTGGAACTTTAAGTATATATTTCAATTTTACTCTAAATTCCTCAATGCAAACCCTATGGAAACATCTAAACATAACTCCCCACAGTATCCTGAGATGGTTGACACCGGTTATATCATTCAGGTATTCAAGATAAAAAAGGTTGATTTCTCAGTGCATACTGTGCTTTGGCATTGAATGAAGCATACATTTCAATTTTACTCAAAGGTACTGACTGCAAACCTTATGGAGTCATCTTAATATAACTCTCCACATGATCCTGAGATGTTTGACATTTGTTATATCACTCAGGTATTCAAAACAAAAAATTTGATTTCTCAGTGCATGCAATGCTTTGGCAGTAAAAGTATATATTTCAATTTTACTCTGAAGTACTGAATGCCAACCTTATGGAAAGATGTTAACATCACTCTCCACATGATTCTGAGATGTTTGACACCTGTTACATCACTCAGGTACTCAGGATAAAAAAGTTGATTTCTCTTTGCATACAGTGCTTTGGCATTGAAAGAAGCATACATTTCAATTTTACTCAAAGGTACTGACTGCAAACATTATGGAGTCATCTGAATATAACTCTCCACATGATCCTGAGATGTTTAATAGTTGTTATATCACTCAGGTATTCAAGATAAAAAAGTTGATTTCTCAACGCATGAAGTGCTTTGGAACTTTAAGTATATATTTCAATTTTACTCCAAATTCCTCAATGCAAACCTTATGGAAACATCTAAACATAACTCCCCACATGATCCTGAGATGTTTGACACCGGTTATATCATTCAGTTATTCAAGATAAAAAAGTTGATTTCTCAGTGCATACTGTGCTTTGGCATTGAATGAAGCATACATTTCAATTTTACTCAAAGGTACTGACTGCAAACCTTATGGAGTCATCTTAATATAACTCTCCACATGATCCTGAGATGTTTGGCAGTTGTTATATCACTCAGCTATTCAAGACAAAAAAGTTGATATCTCAATGCATGATGTGCTTTGGAACTAAAAGTATACATTTCAATTTTACTCTAAATTCCTCAATGCAAACCCTATGGAAATATCTAAACATAACTCCCCACATGATCCTGAGATGTTTGACATTTGTTATATCACTCAGGTATTCGAGACAAAAAAGTTGATTTCTCTCAGCATGCAATGCTTTGGCACTAAAAGAATATATTTCAATTTTACTATGAAGTACTGAATGCAAACCTTTTGGAAACATGTTAACATCACTCCCCAAATGTTCCTGAACTGTTTGACACCTGTTACAACTCTCAGGTATTCAAGATAAAAAAGATGATTTCTCAGTGCATACTGTGCTTTGGCATTGAATGAAGCATACATTTCAATTTTACTCAAAGGTACTGACTGCAAACCTTATGGAGTCATCTGAATATAACTCTCCACATGATCCTGAGATGTTTAATAGTTGTTATATCACTCAGGTATTCAAGACAAAAAAGTTGATTTCTCAACGCATGAAGTGCTTTGGAACTTTAAGTATATATTTCAATTTTACTCTAAATTCCTCAATGCAAACCCTATGGAAACATCTAAACATAACTCCCCACAGTATCCTGAGATGCTTGACACCGGTTATATCATTCAGGTATTCAAGATAAAAAAGTTGATTTCTCAGTGCATACTGTGCTTTGGCATTGAATGAAGCATACATTTCAATTTTACTCAAAGGTACTGACTGCAAACCTTATGGAGTCATCTTAATATAACTCTCCACATGATCCTGAGATGTTTGGCAGTTGTTATATCACTCTGCTATTCAAGACAAAAAAGTTGATCTCTCAATGCATGAAGCGGTTTGGAACTAACAGTATATATATCAATTTTACTCTAAATTCCTCAATGCAAACCTTATGCAAACATCTAATCATAAGTCCCTGCATGATCCTGAGATGTTTGACTCCAGTTATATCACTGTGGTATTCAAGATAAAAAAGTTGATTTCTCAGTGCATACTGAGATTTGGCATTGAATGAAGCATACATTTCAATTTTACTCAAAGGTACTGACTGCAAACCTTATGGAAATATCTAAACATAACTCCCCACATGATCCTGAGATGTTTGACATTTGTTATATCACTCAGGTATTCAAAACAAAAAATTTGATTTCTCAGTGCATGCAATGCTTTGGCAGAAAAAGTATATATTTCAATTTTACTCTGAAGTACTGAATGCCAACCTTATGGAAAGATGTTAACATCACTCTCCACATGATTCTGAGATGTTTGACACCGGTTATATCACTCAGCTATTCAAGATAAAAAAGTTGATTTCTCAGTGTATACTGTGCTTTGGCATTGAATGAAGCATACATTTCAATTTTACTCAAAGGTACTGACTGCAAACCTTATGGAGTCATCTGAATATAACTCTCCACATGATCCTGAGATGTTTGACAGTTGTTATATCACTCAGATATTCAAGACAAAAAAGTTGATATCTCTATGCATGATGTGCTTTGGAACTAAAAGTATACATTACAATTTTACTCTAAATTCCTCAATGCAAACCTTATGGAAATATCTAAACATAACTCCCCACATGATCCTGAGATGTTTGACATTTGTTATATCACTCAGGTATTCGAGACAAAAAAGTTGATTTCTCTCAGCATGCAATGCTTTGGCACTAAAAGAATATATTTCAATTTTACTATGAAGTACTGAATGCAAACCTTTTGGAAACATGTTAACATCACTCCCCAAATGTTCCTGAACTGTTTGACACCTGTTACAACTCTCAGGTATTCAAGATAAAAAAGATGATTTCTCAGTGCATACTGTGCTTTGGCATTGAATGAAGCATACATTTCAATTTTACTCAAAGGTACTGACTGCAAACCTTATGGAGTCATCTGAATATAACTCTCCACATGATCCTGAGATGTTTAATAGTTGTTATATCACTCAGGTATTCAAGACAAAAAAGTTGATTTCTCAACGCATGAAGTGCTTTGGAACTTTAAGTATATATTTCAATTTTACTCTAAATTCCTCAATGCAAACCTTATGGAAACATCTAAACATAACTCCCCACATGATCCTGAGATGTTTGACACCGGTTATATCACTCAGGTATTCAAAATAAAAAAAGTGATTTCTCAGTGCATACTGCGCTTTGGAATTGAAAGAAGTATGCACTACAATTTTACTCAAAGGTACTGACTGCAAACCTTATGGAGGCTCTTAATATAACTCTCCACATGATCCTGAGATGTTTGGCAGTTGTTATATCACTCTGCTATTCAAGACAAAAAAGTTGATATCTCAATGGATGAAGTGGTTTGGAACTAAAAGTATACATTACAATTTTACTCTAAATTCCTGAAGGCAAACATTATGGAAACATCTAAACATAACTCCCCACGTGATCCTGAGATGTTTGACACCGGTTATATCACTCAGCTATTCATGATAAAAAAGTTGATTTCTCAGTGCATACTGTGCTTTGGCATTGAATGAAGCATACATTTCAATTTTACTCAAAGCTACTGACTGCAAACCTTATGGAGTCATCTTAATATAACTCTCCACATGATCCTGAGATGTTTGGCAGTTGTTATATCACTCAGCTATTCAAGACAAAAAAGTTGATATCTCAATGCATGATGTGCTTTGGAACTAAAAGTATACATTACAATTTTACTCTAAATTCCTCAATGCAAACCTTATGGAAATATCTAAACATAACTCCCCACATGATCCTGAGATGTTTGACATTTGTTATATCACTCAGGTATTCGAGACAAAAAAGTTGATTTCTCTCAGCATGCAATGCTTTGGCACTAAAAGAATATATTTCAATTTTACTATGAAGTACTGAATGCAAACCTTTTGGAAACATGTTAACATCACTCCCCAAATGTTCCTGAACTGTTTGACACCTGTTACAACTCTCAGGTATTCAAGATAAAAAAGATGATTTCTCAGTGCATACTGTGCTTTGGCATTGAATGAAGCATACATTTCAATTTTACTCAAAGGTACTGACTGCAAACCTAATGGAGTCATCTGAATATAACTCTCCACATGATCCTGAGATGTTTAATAGTTGTTATATCACTCAGGTATTCAGGACAAAAAAGTTGATTTCTCAACACATGAAGTGCTTTGGAACTTAAAGTATATATTTCAATTTTACTCTAAAATCCTCAATGCAAACCTTATGGAAACATCTAAACAGAACTCCCCACAGGATCCTGAGATGTTTGACACCGGTTATATCACTCAGGTATTCAAAATAAAAAAAGTGATTTCTCAGTGCATACTGCGCTTTGGAATTGAAAGAAGTATACACTACAATTTTACTCAAAGGTACTGACTGCAAACCTTATGGAGGCTCTTAATATAACTCTCCACATGATCCTGAGATGTTTGGCAGTTGTTATATCACTCTGCTATTCAAGACAAAAAAGTTGATATCTCAATGCATGAAGTTGTTAGGAACTAAAAGTATACATTACAATGTTACTCTAAATTCCTGAAGGCAAACATTATGGAAACATCTAAACATAACTCCCCACGTGATCCTGAGATGTTTGACACCGGTTATATCACTCAGCTATTCAAGATAAAAAAGTTGATTTCTCAGTGCATACTGTGCTTTGGCATTGAATGAAGCATACATTTCAATTTTACTCAAAGGTACTGACTGCAAACCTTATGGAGTCATCTTAATATAACTCTCCACATGATCCTGAGATGTTTGACAGTTGTTATATCACTCAGATATTCAAGACAAAAAAGTTGATTTCTCAACACATGAAGTGCTTTGGAACTTAAAGTATATATATCAATTTTACTCTAAATTCCTCAATGCAAACCTTATGCAAACATCTAATCATAAGTCCCTGCATGATCCTGAGATGTTTGACTCCAGTTATATCACTGTGGTATTCAAGATAAAAAAGTTGATTTCTCAGTGCATACTGTGATTTGGCATTGAATGAAGCATACATTTCAATTTTACTCAAAGGTACTGACTGCAAACCTTATGGAAATATCTAAACATAACTCCCCACATGATCCTGAGATGTTTGACATTTGTTATATCACTCAGGTATTCAAAACAAAAAATTTGATTTCTCAGTGCATGCAATGCTTTGGCAGTAAAAGTATATAGTTCAATTTTACTCTGAAGTACTGAATGCCAACCTTATGGAAAGATGTTAACATCACTCTCCACATGATTCTGAGATGTTTGACACCTGTTACATCACTCAGGTACTCAGGATAAAAAAGTTGATTTCTCATTGCATACAGTGCTTTGGCATTGAAAGAAGCATACACTACAATTTTACTCAAAGGTACTGACTGCAAACCTTATGGAGGCTCTTAATATAACTCTCCACATGATCCTGAGATGTTTGGCAGTTGTTATATCACTCAGGTATTCAAGACAGAAAAGTTGATATCTCAATGCATGAAGTGGTTTGGAACTAAATGTATAGATTACAATTTTGCTCTAAATTCCTGAAGGCAAACATTATGGAAACATCTAAACATAACTCCCCACGTGATCCTGAGATGTTTGACACCGGTTATATCACTCAGCTAATCAAGATAAAAAAGTTGATTTCTCAGTGCATACTGTGCTTTGGCATTGAATGAAGCATACATTTCAATTTTACTCAAAGCTACTGACTGCAAACCTTATGGAGTCATCTTAATATAACTCTCCACATGATCCTGAGATGTTTGGCAGTTGTTATATCACTCAGCTATTCAAGACAAAAAAGTTGATATCTCAATGCATGATGTGCTTTGGAACTAAAAGTATACATTACAATTTTACTCTAAATTCCTCAATGCAAACCTTATGGAAATATCTAAACATAACTCCCCACATGATCCTGAGATGTTTGACATTTGTTATATCACTCAGGTATTCGAGACAAAAAAGTTGATTTCTCTCAGCATGCAATGCTTTGGCACTAAAAGAATATATTTCAATTTTACTATGAAGTACTGAATGCAAACCTTTTGGAAACATGTTAACATCACTCCCCAAATGTTCCTGAACTGTTTGACACCTGTTACAACTCTCAGGTATTCAAGATAAAAAAGATGATTTCTCAGTGCATACTGTGCTTTGGCATTGAATGAAGCATACATTTCAATTTTACTCAAAGGTACTGACTGCAAACCTAATGGAGTCATCTGAATATAACTCTCCACATGATCCTGAGATGTTTAATAGTTGTTATATCACTCAGGTATTCAGGACAAAAAAGTTGATTTCTCAACACATGAAGTGCTTTGGAACTTAAAGTATATATTTCAATTTTACTCTAAAATCCTCAATGCAAACCTTATGGAAACATCTAAACAGAACTCCCCACAGGATCCTGAGATGTTTGACACCGGTTATATCACTCAGGTATTCAAAATAAAAAAAGTGATTTCTCAGTGCATACTGCGCTTTGGAATTGAAAGAAGTATACACTACAATTTTACTCAAAGGTACTGACTGCAAACCTTATGGAGGCTCTTAATATAACTCTCCACATGATCCTGAGATGTTTGGCAGTTGTTATATCACTCTGCTATTCAAGACAAAAAAGTTGATATCTCAATGCATGAAGTTGTTAGGAACTAAAAGTATACATTACAATGTTACTCTAAATTCCTGAAGGCAAACATTATGGAAACATCTAAACATAACTCCCCACGTGATCCTGAGATGTTTGACACCGGTTATATCACTCAGCTATTCAAGATAAAAAAGTTGATTTCTCAGTGCATACTGTGCTTTGGCATTGAATGAAGCATACATTTCAATTTTACTCAAAGGTACTGACTGCAAACCTTATGGAGTCATCTTAATATAACTCTCCACATGATCCTGAGATGTTTGACAGTTGTTATATCACTCAGATATTCAAGACAAAAAAGTTGATTTCTCAACACATGAAGTGCTTTGGAACTTAAAGTATATATATCAATTTTACTCTAAATTCCTCAATGCAAACCTTATGCAAACATCTAATCATAAGTCCCTGCATGATCCTGAGATGTTTGACTCCAGTTATATCACTGTGGTATTCAAGATAAAAAAGTTGATTTCTCAGTGCATACTGTGATTTGGCATTGAATGAAGCATACATTTCAATTTTACTCAAAGGTACTGACTGCAAACCTTATGGAAATATCCAAACATAACTCCCCACATGATCCTGAGATGTTTGACATTTGTTATATCACTCAGGTATTCAAAACAAAAAATTTGATTTCTCAGTGCATGCAATGCTTTGGCAGTAAAAGTATATAGTTCAATTTTACTCTGAAGTACTGAATGCCAACCTTATGGAAAGATGTTAACATCACTCTCCACATGATTCTGAGATGTTTGACACCTGTTACATCACTCAGGTACTCAGGATAAAAAAGTTGATTTCTCATTGCATACAGTGCTTTGGCATTGAAAGAAGCATACACTACAATTTTACTCAAAGGTACTGACTGCAAACCTTATGGAGGCTCTTAATATAACTCTCCACATGATCCTGAGATGTTTGGCAGTTGTTATATCACTCAGGTATTCAAGACAGAAAAGTTGATATCTCAATGCATGAAGTGGTTTGGAACTAAATGTATAGATTACAATTTTGCTCTAAATTCCTGAAGGCAAACATTATGGAAACATCTAAACATAACTCCCCACGTGATCCTGAGATGTTTGACACCGGTTATATCACTCAGCTAATCAAGATAAAAAAGTTGACTTCTCAGTGCATACTGTGCTTTGGCATTGAATGAAGCATACATTTCAATTTTACTCAAAGGTACTGACTGCAAACCATATGGAGACATCTTAATATAACTCTCCACATGATCCTGAGATGTTTGACAGTTGTTATATCACTCAGGTATTCAAGACAAAAAAGTTGATTTCTCAACACATGAAGTGCTTTGGAACTTAAAGTATATATTTCAATTTTACTCTAAAATCCTCAATGCAAACCTTATGGAAACATCTAAACAGAACTCCCCACATGATCCTGAGATGTTTGACACCGGTTATATCACTCAGGTATTCAAAATAAAAAAAGTGATTTCTCAGTGCATACTGCGCTTTGGAATTGAAAGAAGTATACACTACAATTTTACTCAAAGGTACTGACTGCAAACCTTATGGAGGCTCTTAATATAACTCTCCACATGATCCTGAGATGTTTGGCAGTTGTTATAGCACTCAGCTATTCAAGACAAAAAAGTTGATATCTCAATGCATGATGTGCTTTGGAACTAAAAGTATACATTACAATTTTACTCTAAATTCCTCAATGCAAACCTTATGGAAATATCTAAACATAACTCCCCACATGATCCTGAGATGTTTGACATTTGTTATATCACTCAGGTATTCGAGACAAAAAAGTTGATTTCTCTCAGCATGCAATGCTTTGGCACTAAAAGAATATATTTCACTTTTACTATGAAGTACTGAATGCAAACCTTTTGGAAACATGTTAACATCACTCCCCAAATGTTCCTGAACTGTTTGACACCTGTTACATCTCTCAGGTATTCAAGATAAAAAAGTTGATTTCTCAGTGCAGTCTGTGCTTTGGCATTGAATGAAGCATACATTTCAATTTTACTCAAAGGTACTGACTGCAAACCTTATGGAGGCTCTTAATATAACTCTCCACATGATCCTGAGATGTTTGGCAGTTGTTATATCACTCTGCTATTCAAGACAAAAAAGTTGATCTCTCAATGCATGAAGCGGTTTGGAACTAACAGTATATATATCAATTTTACTTTAAATTCCTCAATGCAAACCTTTTGCAAACATCTAATCATAAGTCCCTGCGTGATCCTGAGATGTTTGACACCGGTTATATCACTCAGGTATTCAAGATAAAAAAGTTGATTTCTCAGTGCATACTGTGCTTTGGCATTGAATGAAGCATACATTTCAATTTTACTCAAAGGTACTGACTGCAAACCTTATGGAGTCATCTTAATATAACTCTCCACATGATCCTGAGATGTTTGGCAGATGTTATATCACTCAGCTATTCAAGACAAAAAAGTTGATTTCTCAATGCATGATGTGCTTTGGAACTAAAAGTATACATTACAATTTTACTCTAAATTCCTGAAGGCAAACATTATGGAAACATCTAAACAGAACTCCCCACATGATCCTGAGATGTTTGGCAGTTGTTATATCACTCAGGTATTCAAGACAGAAAAGTTGATATCTCAATGCATGAAGTGGTTTGGAACTAAATGTATAGATTACAATTTTGCTCTAAATTCCTGAAGGCAAACATTATGGAAACATCTAAACATAACTCCCCACGTGATCCTGAGATGTTTGACACCGGTTATATCACTCAGCTAATCAAGATAAAAAAGTTGACTTCTCAGTGCATACTGTGCTTTGGCATTGAATGAAGCATACATTTCAATTTTACTCAAAGGTACTGACTGCAAACCATATGGAGACATCTTAATATAACTCTCCACATGATCCTGAGATGTTTGACAGTTGTTATATCACTCAGGTATTCAAGACAAAAAAGTTGATTTCTCAACACATGAAGTGCTTTGGAACTTAAAGTATATATTTCAATTTTACTCTAAAATCCTCAATGCAAACCTTATGGAAACATCTAAACAGAACTCCCCACATGATCCTGAGATGTTTGACACCGGTTATATCACTCAGGTATTCAAAATAAAAAAAGTGATTTCTCAGTGCATACTGCGCTTTGGAATTGAAAGAAGTATACACTACAATTTTACTCAAAGGTACTGACTGCAAACCTTATGGAGGCTCTTAATATAACTCTCCACATGATCCTGAGATGTTTGGCAGTTGTTATAGCACTCAGCTATTCAAGACAAAAAATGTTGATATCTCAATGCATGATGTGCTTTGGAACTAAAAGTATACATTACAATTTTACTCTAAATTCTTCAATGCAAACCTTATGGAAATATCTAAACATAACTCCCCACATGATCCTGAGATGTTTGACATTTGTTATATCACTCAGGTATTCGAGACAAAAAAGTTGATTTCTCTCAGCATGCAATGCTTTGGCACGAAAAGAATATATTTCAATTTTACTATGAAGTACTGAATGCAAACCTTTTGGAAACATGTTAACATCACTCCCCAAATGTTCCTGAACTGTTTGACACCTGTTACAACTCTCAGGTATTCAAGATAAAAAAGATGATTTCTCAGTGCATACTGTGCTTTGGCATTGAATGAAGCATACATTTCAATTTTACTCAAAGGTACTGACTGCAAACCTTATGGAGTCATCTTAATATAACTCTCCACATGATCCTGAGATGTTTGGCAGTTGTTATATCACTCAGCTATTCAAGACAAAAAAGTTGATATCTCAATGCATGATGTGCTTTGGAACTAAAAGTATACATTACAATTTTACTCTAAATTCCTGAAGGCAAACATTATGGAAACATCTAAACATAACTCCCCACGTGATCCTGAGATGTTTGACACCGGTTATATCACTCAGCTATTCATGATAAAAAAGTTGATTTCTCAGTGCATACTGTGCTTTGGCATTGAATGAAGCATACATTTCAATTTTACTCAAAGCTACTGACTGCAAACCTTATGGAGTCATCTTAATATAACTCTCCACATGATCCTGAGATGTTTGGCAGTTGTTATATCACTCAGCTATTCAAGACAAAAAAGTTGATATCTCAATGCATGATGTGCTTTGGAACTAAAAGTATACATTACAATTTTACTCTAAATTCCTCAATGCAAACCTTATGGAAATATCTAAACATAACTCCCCACATGATCCTGAGATGTTTGACATTTGTTATATCACTCAGGTATTCGAGACAAAAAAGTTGATTTCTCTCAGCATGCAATGCTTTGGCACTAAAAGAATATATTTCAATTTTACTATGAAGTACTGAATGCAAACCTTTTGGAAACATGTTAACATCACTCCCCAAATGTTCCTGAACTGTTTGACACCTGTTACAACTCTCAGGTATTCAAGATAAAAAAGATGATTTCTCAGTGCATACTGTGCTTTGGCATTGAATGAAGCATACATTTCAATTTTACTCAAAGGTACTGACTGCAAACCTAATGGAGTCATCTGAATATAACTCTCCACATGATCCTGAGATGTTTAATAGTTGTTATATCACTCAGGTATTCAGGACAAAAAAGTTGATTTCTCAACACATGAAGTGCTTTGGAACTTAAAGTATATATTTCAATTTTACTCTAAAATCCTCAATGCAAACCTTATGGAAACATCTAAACAGAACTCCCCACAGGATCCTGAGATGTTTGACACCGGTTATATCACTCAGGTATTCAAAATAAAAAAAGTGATTTCTCAGTGCATACTGCGCTTTGGAATTGAAAGAAGTATACACTACAATTTTACTCAAAGGTACTGACTGCAAACCTTATGGAGGCTCTTAATATAACTCTCCACATGATCCTGAGATGTTTGGCAGTTGTTATATCACTCTGCTATTCAAGACAAAAAAGTTGATATCTCAATGCATGAAGTTGTTAGGAACTAAAAGTATACATTACAATGTTACTCTAAATTCCTGAAGGCAAACATTATGGAAACATCTAAACATAACTCCCCACGTGATCCTGAGATGTTTGACACCGGTTATATCACTCAGCTATTCAAGATAAAAAAGTTGATTTCTCAGTGCATACTGTGCTTTGGCATTGAATGAAGCATACATTTCAATTTTACTCAAAGGTACTGACTGCAAACCTTATGGAGTCATCTTAATATAACTCTCCACATGATCCTGAGATGTTTGACAGTTGTTATATCACTCAGATATTCAAGACAAAAAAGTTGATTTCTCAACACATGAAGTGCTTTGGAACTTAAAGTATATATATCAATTTTACTCTAAATTCCTCAATGCAAACCTTATGCAAACATCTAATCATAAGTCCCTGCATGATCCTGAGATGTTTGACTCCAGTTATATCACTGTGGTATTCAAGATAAAAAAGTTGATTTCTCAGTGCATACTGTGATTTGGCATTGAATGAAGCATACATTTCAATTTTACTCAAAGGTACTGACTGCAAACCTTATGGAAATATCTAAACATAACTCCCCACATGATCCTGAGATGTTTGACATTTGTTATATCACTCAGGTATTCAAAACAAAAAATTTGATTTCTCAGTGCATGCAATGCTTTGGCAGTAAAAGTATATAGTTCAATTTTACTCTGAAGTACTGAATGCCAACCTTATGGAAAGATGTTAACATCACTCTCCACATGATTCTGAGATGTTTGACACCTGTTACATCACTCAGGTACTCAGGATAAAAAAGTTGATTTCTCATTGCATACAGTGCTTTGGCATTGAAAGAAGCATACACTACAATTTTACTCAAAGGTACTGACTGCAAACCTTATGGAGGCTCTTAATATAACTCTCCACATGATCCTGAGATGTTTGGCAGTTGTTATATCACTCAGGTATTCAAGACAGAAAAGTTGATATCTCAATGCATGAAGTGGTTTGGAACTAAATGTATAGATTACAATTTTGCTCTAAATTCCTGAAGGCAAACATTATGGAAACATCTAAACATAACTCCCCACGTGATCCTGAGATGTTTGACACCGGTTATATCACTCAGCTAATCAAGATAAAAAAGTTGACTTCTCAGTGCATACTGTGCTTTGGCATTGAATGAAGCATACATTTCAATTTTACTCAAAGGTACTGACTGCAAACCATATGGAGACATCTTAATATAACTCTCCACATGATCCTGAGATGTTTGACAGTTGTTATATCACTCAGGTATTCAAGACAAAAAAGTTGATTTCTCAACACATGAAGTGCTTTGGAACTTAAAGTATATATTTCAATTTTACTCTAAAATCCTCAATGCAAACCTTATGGAAACATCTAAACAGAACTCCCCACATGATCCTGAGATGTTTGACACCGGTTATATCACTCAGGTATTCAAAATAAAAAAAGTGATTTCTCAGTGCATACTGCGCTTTGGAGTTGAAAGAAGTATACACTACAATTTTACTCAAAGGTACTGACTGCAAACCTTATGGAGGCTCTTAATATAACTCTCCACATGATCCTGAGATGTTTGGCAGTTGTTATAGCACTCAGCTATTCAAGACAAAAAAGTTGATATCTCAATGCATGATGTGCTTTGGAACTAAAAGTATACATTACAATTTTACTCTAAATTCCTCAATGCAAACCTTATGGAAATATCTAAACATAACTCCCCACATGATCCTGAGATGTTTGACATTTGTTATATCACTCAGGTATTCGAGACAAAAAAGTTGATTTCTCTCAGCATGCAATGCTTTGGCACTAAAAGAATATATTTCACTTTTACTATGAAGTACTGAATGCAAACCTTTTGGAAACATGTTAACATCACTCCCCAAATGTTCCTGAACTGTTTGACACCTGTTACATCACTCAGGTATTCAAGATAAAAAAGTTGATTTCTCAGTGCAGTCTGTGCTTTGGCATTGAATGAAGCATACATTTCAATTTTACTCAAAGGTACTGACTGCAAACCTTATGGAGGCTCTTAATATAACTCTCCACATGATCCTGAGATGTTTGGCAGTTGTTATATCACTCTGCTATTCAAGACAAAAAAGTTGATCTCTCAATGCATGAAGCGGTTTGGAACTAACAGTATATATATCAATTTTACTTTAAATTCCTCAATGCAAACCTTTTGCAAACATCTAATCATAAGTTCCTGCGTGATCCTGAGATGTTTGACACCGGTTATATCACTCAGGTATTCAAAATAAAAAAAGTGATTTCTCAGTGCATACTGCGCTTTGGAATTGAAAGAAGTATACACTACAATTTTACTCAAAGGTACTGACTGCAAACCTTATGGAGGCTCTTAATATAACTCTCCACATGATCCTGAGATGTTTGGCACTTGTTATATCACTCAGCTATTCAAGACAGAAAAGTTGATATCTCAATGCATGAAGTGGTTTGGAACTAAAAGTATACATTACAATTTTACTCTAAATTCCTGAAGGCAAACCTTATGGAGTCATCTTAATATAACTCTCCACGTGATCCTGAGATGTTTGATACCGGTTATATCACTCAGCTATTCAAGATATAAAAGATGATTTCTCAGTGCATACTGTGCTTTGGCATTGAATGAAGCATACATTTCAATTTTACTCAAAGGTACTGACTGCAAACCTTATGGAGTCATCTTAATATAACTCTCCACATGATCCTGAGATGTTTGACAGTTGTTATATCACTCAGATATTCAAGACAAAAAAGTTGATTTCTCAACACATGAAGTGCTTTGGAACTTAAAGTATATATTTCAATTTTACTCTAAATTCCTCAATGCAAACCTTATGGAAACATCTAAACATAACTCCCCACATGATCCTGAGATCTTTGACACCGGTTATATCATTCAGGTATTCAAGATAAAAAAGTTGATTTCTCAGTGCATACTGTGCTTTGGCATTGAATGAAGCATACATTTCAATTTTACTCAAAGGTACTGACTGCAAACCTTATGGAGTCATCTGAATATAACTCTCCACATGATCCTGAGATGTTTGGCAGATGTTATATCACTCAGCTATTCAAGACAAAAAAGTTGATTTCTCAATGCATGATGTGCTTTGGAACTAAAAGTATACATTACAATTTTACTCTAAATTCCTGAAGGCAAACATTATGGAAACATCTAAACCTAACTCCCCACGTGATCCTGAGATGTTTGACACCGGTTATATCACTCAGCTATTCAAGGTAAAAAAGTTGATTTCTCAGTGCATACTGTGATTTGGCATTGAATGAAGCATACATTTCAATTTTACTCAAAGGTACTGACTGCAAACCTTATGGAAATATCTAAACATAACTCCCCACATGATCCTGAGATGTTTGACATTTGTTATATCACTCAGGTATTCAAAACAAAAAATTTGATTTCTCAGTGCATGCAATGCTTTGGCAGTAAAAGTATATAGTTCAATTTTACTCTGAAGTACTGAATGCCAACCTTATGGAAAGATGTTAACATCACTCTCCACATGATTCTGAGATGTTTGACACCTGTTACATCACTCAGGTACTCAGGATAAAAAAGTTGATTTCTCATTGCATACAGTGCTTTGGCATTGAAAGAAGCATACACTACAATTTTACTCAAAGGTACTGACTGCAAACCTTATGGAGGCTCTTAATATAACTCTCCACATGATCCTGAGATGTTTGGCAGTTGTTATATCACTCAGGTATTCAAGACAGAAAAGTTGATATCTCAATGCATGAAGTGGTTTGGAACTAAATGTATAGATTACAATTTTGCTCTAAATTCCTGAAGGCAAACATTATGGAAACATCTAAACATAACTCCCCACGTGATCCTGAGATGTTTGACACCGGTTATATCACTCAGCTAATCAAGATAAAAAAGTTGACTTCTCAGTGCATACTGTGCTTTGGCATTGAATGAAGCATACATTTCAATTTTACTCAAAGGTACTGACTGCAAACCATATGGAGACATCTTAATATAACTCTCCACATGATCCTGAGATGTTTGACAGTTGTTATATCACTCAGGTATTCAAGACAAAAAAGTTGATTTCTCAACACATGAAGTGCTTTGGAACTTAAAGTATATATTTCAATTTTACTCTAAAATCCTCAATGCAAACCTTATGGAAACATCTAAACAGAACTCCCCACATGATCCTGAGATGTTTGACACCGGTTATATCACTCAGGTATTCAAAATAAAAAAAGTGATTTCTCAGTGCATACTGCGCTTTGGAATTGAAAGAAGTATACACTACAATTTTACTCAAAGGTACTGACTGCAAACCTTATGGAGGCTCTTAATATAACTCTCCACATGATCCTGAGATGTTTGGCAGTTGTTATAGCACTCAGCTATTCAAGACAAAAAAGTTGATATCTCAATGCGTGATGTGCTTTGGAACTAAAAGTATACATTACAATTTTACTCTAAATTCTTCAATGCAAACCTTATGGAAATATCTAAACATAACTCCCCACATGATCCTGAGATGTTTGACATTTGTTATATCACTCAGGTATTCGAGACAAAAAAGTTGATTTCTCTCAGCATGCAATGCTTTGGCACGAAAAGAATATATTTCAATTTTACTATGAAGTACTGAATGCAAACCTTTTGGAAACATGTTAACATCACTCCCCAAATGTTCCTGAACTGTTTGACACCTGTTACAACTCTCAGGTATTCAAGATAAAAAAGATGATTTCTCAGTGCATACTGTGCTTTGGCATTGAATGAAGCATACATTTCAATTTTACTCAAAGGTACTGACTGCAAACCTTATGGAGTCATCTTAATATAACTCTCCACATGATCCTGAGATGTTTGGCAGTTGTTATATCACTCAGCTATTCAAGACAAAAAAGTTGATATCTCAATGCATGATGTGCTTTGGAACTAAAAGTATACATTACAATTTTACTCTAAATTCCTCAATGCAAACCTTATGGAAATATCTAAACATAACTCCCCACATGATCCTGAGATGCTTGACATTTGTTATAGCACTCAGGTATTCGAGACAAAAAAGTTGATTTCTCTCAGCATGCAATGCTTTGGCACTAAAAGAATATATTTCAATTTTACTATGAAGTACTGAATGCAAACCTTTTGGAAACATGTTAACATCACTCCCCAAATGTTCCTGAACTGTTTGACACCTGTTACAACTCTCAGGTATTCAAGATAAAAAAGATGATTTCTCAGTGCATACTGTGCTTTGGCATTGAATGAAGCATACATTTCAATTTTACTCAAAGGTACTGACTGCAAACCTTATGGAGTCATCTGAATATAACTCTCCACATGATCCTGAGATGTTTAATAGTTGTTATATCACTCAGGTATTCAAGACAAAAAAGTTGATTTCTCAACGCATGAAGTGCTTTGGAACTTTAAGTATATATTTCAATTTTACTCTAAATTCCTCAATGCAAACCCTATGGAAACATCTAAACATAACTCCCCACAGTATCCTGAGATGTTTGACACCGGTTATATCATTCAGGTATTCAAGATAAAAAAGTTGATTTCTCAGTGCATACTGTGCTTTGGCATTGAATGAAGCATACATTTCAATTTTACTCAAAGGTACTGACTGCAAACCTTATGGAGTCATCTTAATATAACTCTCCACATGATCCTGAGATGTTTGGCAGTTGTTATATCACTCTGCTATTCAAGACAAAAAAGTTGATCTCTCAATGCATGAAGCGGTTTGGAACTAACAGTATATATATCAATTTTACTCTAAATTCCTCAATGCAAACCTTATGCAAACATCTAATCATAAGTCCCTGCATGATCCTGAGATGTTTGACTCCAGTTATATCACTGTGGTATTCAAGATAAAAAAGTTGATTTCTCAGTGCATACTGAGATTTGGCATTGAATGAAGCATACATTTCAATTTTACTCAAAGGTACTGACTGCAAACCTTATGGAAATATCTAAACATAACTCCCCACATGATCCTGAGATGTTTGACATTTGTTATATCACTCAGGTATTCAAAACAAAAAATTTGATTTCTCAGTGCATGCAATGCTTTGGCAGTAAAAGTATATATTTCAATTTTACTCTGAAGTACTGAATGCCAACCTTATGGAAAGATGTTAACATCACTCTCCACATGATTCTGAGATGTTTGACACCTGTTACATCACTCAGGTACTCAGGATAAAAAAGTTGATTTCTCATTGCATACAGTGCTTTGGCATTGAAAGAAGCATACATTTCAATTTTACTCAAAGGTACTGACTGCAAACATTATGGAGTCATCTGAATATAACTCTCCACATGATCCTGAGATGTTTAATAGTTGTTATATCACTCAGGTATTCAAGACAAAAAAGTTGATTTCTCAACGCATGAAGTGCTTTGGAACTTTAAGTATATATTTCAATTTTACTC
Source organism: Mobula birostris (assembly GCF_030028105.1). Taxonomy (NCBI): domain Eukaryota; kingdom Metazoa; phylum Chordata; class Chondrichthyes; order Myliobatiformes; family Myliobatidae; genus Mobula; species Mobula birostris. The sequence continues at coordinate 20,425 of NW_027278650.1, read as the reverse complement.
TAAATTCCTCAATGCAAACCTTATGGAAACATCTAAACAGAACTCCCCACAGTATCCTGAGATGTTTGACACCAGTTATATCACTCAGGTATTCAAAATAAAAGAAGTGATTTCTCAGTGCATACTGCGCTTTGGAATTGAAAGAAGTATACACTACAATTTTACTCAAAGGTACTGACTGCAAACCTTATGGAGGCTCTTAATATAACTCTCCACATGATCCTGAGATGTTTGGCAGTTGTTATATCACTCAGGTATTCAAGACAGAAAAGTTGATATCTCAATGCATGAAGTGGTTTGGAACTAAATGTATAGATTACAATTTTGCTCTAAATTCCTGAAGGCAAACATTATGGAAACATCTAAACATAACTCCCCACGTGATCCTGAGATGTTTGACACCGGTTATATCACTCAGCTAATCAAGATAAAAAAGGTTGACTTCTCAGTGCATACTGTGCTTTGGCATTGAATGAAGCATACATTTCAATTTTACTCAAAGGTACTGACTGCAAACCTTATGGAGTCATCTTAATATAACTCTCCACATGATCCTGAGATGTTTGGCAGTTGTTATATCACTCAGCTATTCAAGACAAAAAAGTTGATATCTCAATGCATGATGTGCTTTGGAACTAAAAGTATACATTACAATTTTACTCTAAATTCCTGAAGGCAAACATTATGGAAACATCTAAACATAACTCCCCACGTGATCCTGAGATGTTTGACACCGGTTATATCACTCAGCTATTCAAGATAAAAAAGTTGATTTCTCAGTGCATACTGTGCTTTGGCATTGAATGAAGCATACATTTCAATTTTACTCAAAGGTACTGACTGCAAACCTTATGGAGTCATCTGAATATAACTCTCCACATGATCCTGAGATGTTTGACAGTTGTTATATCACTCAGATATTCAAGACAAAAAAGTTGATATCTCTATGCATGATGTGCTTTGGAACTAAAAGTATACATTACAATTTTACTCTAAATTCCTCAGTGCAAACCTTATGGAAATATCTAAACATAACTCCCCACATGATCCTGAGATGTTTGACATTTGTTATATCACTCAGGTATTCGAGACAAAAAAGTTGATTTCTCTCAGCATGCAATGCTTTGGCACGAAAAGAATATATTTCAATTTTACTATGAAGTACTGAATGCAAACCTTTTGGAAACATGTTAACATCACTCCCCAAATGTTCCTGAACTGTTTGACACCTGTTACAACTCTCAGGTATTCAAGATAAAAAAGATGATTTCTCAGTGCATACTGTGCTTTGGCATTGAATGAAGCATACATTTCAATTTTACTCAAAGGTACTGACTGCAAACCTTATGGAGTCATCTGAATATAACTCTCCACATGATCCTGAGATGTTTAATAGTTGTTATATCACTCAGGTATTCAACACAAAAAAGTTGATTTCTCAACGCATGAAGTGCTTTGGAAGTTTAAGTATATATTTCAATTTTACTCTAAATTCCTCAATGCAAACCGTATGGAAACATCTAAACATAACTCCCCACATGATCCTGAGATGTTTGACACCGGTTATATCACTCAGGTATTCAAAATAAAAAAAGTGATTTCTCAGTGCATACTGCGCTTTGGAATTGAAAGAAGTATGCACTACAATTTTACTCAAAGGTACTGACTGCAAACCTTATGGAGGCTCTTAATATAACTCTCCACATGATCCTGAGATGTTTGGCAGTTGTTATATCACTCTGCTATTCAAGACAAAAAAGTTGATATCTCAATGGATGAAGTGGTTTGGAACTAAAAGTATACATTACAATTTTACTCTAAATTCCTGAAGGCAAACATTATGGAAACATCTAAACATAACTCCCCACGTGATCCTGAGATGTTTGACACCGGTTATATCACTCAGCTATTCATGATAAAAAAGTTGATTTCTCAGTGCATACTGTGCTTTGGCATTGAATGAAGCATACATTTCAATTTTACTCAAAGCTACTGACTGCAAACCTTATGGAGTCATCTTAATATAACTCTCCACATGATCCTGAGATGTTTGGCAGTTGTTATATCACTCAGCTATTCAAGACAAAAAAGTTGATATCTCAATGCATGATGTGCTTTGGAACTAAAAGTATACATTACAATTTTACTCTAAATTCCTCAATGCAAACCTTATGGAAATATCTAAACATAACTCCCCACATGATCCTGAGATGTTTGACATTTGTTATATCACTCAGGTATTCGAGACAAAAAAGTTGATTTCTCTCAGCATGCAATGCTTTGGCACTAAAAGAATATATTTCAATTTTACTATGAAGTACTGAATGCAAACCTTTTGGAAACATGTTAACATCACTCCCCAAATGTTCCTGAACTGTTTGACACCTGTTACAACTCTCAGGTATTCAAGATAAAAAAGATGATTTCTCAGTGCATACTGTGCTTTGGCATTGAATGAAGCATACATTTCAATTTTACTCAAAGGTACTGACTGCAAACCTAATGGAGTCATCTGAATATAACTCTCCACATGATCCTGAGATGTTTAATAGTTGTTATATCACTCAGGTATTCAGGACAAAAAAGTTGATTTCTCAACACATGAAGTGCTTTGGAACTTAAAGTATATATTTCAATTTTACTCTAAAATCCTCAATGCAAACCTTATGGAAACATCTAAACAGAACTCCCCACAGGATCCTGAGATGTTTGACACCGGTTATATCACTCAGGTATTCAAAATAAAAAAAGTGATTTCTCAGTGCATACTGCGCTTTGGAATTGAAAGAAGTATACACTACAATTTTACTCAAAGGTACTGACTGCAAACCTTATGGAGGCTCTTAATATAACTCTCCACATGATCCTGAGATGTTTGGCAGTTGTTATATCACTCTGCTATTCAAGACAAAAAAGTTGATATCTCAATGCATGAAGTTGTTAGGAACTAAAAGTATACATTACAATGTTACTCTAAATTCCTGAAGGCAAACATTATGGAAACATCTAAACATAACTCCCCACGTGATCCTGAGATGTTTGACACCGGTTATATCACTCAGCTATTCAAGATAAAAAAGTTGATTTCTCAGTGCATACTGTGCTTTGGCATTGAATGAAGCATACATTTCAATTTTACTCAAAGGTACTGACTGCAAACCTTATGGAGTCATCTTAATATAACTCTCCACATGATCCTGAGATGTTTGACAGATGTTATATCACTCAGATATTCAAGACAAAAAAGTTGATTTCTCAACACATGAAGTGCTTTGGAACTTAAAGTATATATATCAATTGTACTCTAAATTCCTCAATGCAAACCTTATGCAAACATCTAATCATAAGTCCCTGCATGATCCTGAGATGTTTGACTCCAGTTATATCACTGTGGTATTCAAGATAAAAAAGTTGATTTCTCAGTGCATACTGTGATTTGGCATTGAATGAAGCATACATTTCAATTTTACTCAAAGGTACTGACTGCAAACCTTATGGAAATATCTAAACATAACTCCCCACATGATCCTGAGATGTTTGACATTTGTTATATCACTCAGGTATTCAAAACAAAAAATTTGATTTCTCAGTGCATGCAATGCTTTGGCAGTAAAAGTATATAGTTCAATTTTACTCTGAAGTACTGAATGCCAACCTTATGGAAAGATGTTAACATCACTCTCCACATGATTCTGAGATGTTTGACACCTGTTACATCACTCAGGTACTCAGGATAAAAAAGTTGATTTCTCATTGCATACAGTGCTTTGGCATTGAAAGAAGCATACACTACAATTTTACTCAAAGGTACTGACTGCAAACCTTATGGAGGCTCTTAATATAACTCTCCACATGATCCTGAGATGTTTGGCAGTTGTTATATCACTCAGGTATTCAAGACAGAAAAGTTGATATCTCAATGCATGAAGTGGTTTGGAACTAAATGTATAGATTACAATTTTGCTCTAAATTCCTGAAGGCAAACATTATGGAAACATCTAAACATAACTCCCCACGTGATCCTGAGATGTTTGACACCGGTTATATCACTCAGCTAATCAAGATAAAAAAGTTGATTTCTCAGTGCATACTGTGCTTTGGCATTGAATGAAGCATACATTTCAATTTTACTCAAAGCTACTGACTGCAAACCTTATGGAGTCATCTTAATATAACTCTCCACATGATCCTGAGATGTTTGGCAGTTGTTATATCACTCAGCTATTCAAGACAAAAAAGTTGATATCTCAATGCATGATGTGCTTTGGAACTAAAAGTATACATTACAATTTTACTCTAAATTCCTCAATGCAAACCTTATGGAAATATCTAAACATAACTCCCCACATGATCCTGAGATGTTTGACATTTGTTATATCACTCAGGTATTCGAGACAAAAAAGTTGATTTCTCTCAGCATGCAATGCTTTGGCACTAAAAGAATATATTTCAATTTTACTATGAAGTACTGAATGCAAACCTTTTGGAAACATGTTAACATCACTCCCCAAATGTTCCTGAACTGTTTGACACCTGTTACAACTCTCAGGTATTCAAGATAAAAAAGATGATTTCTCAGTGCATACTGTGCTTTGGCATTGAATGAAGCATACATTTCAATTTTACTCAAAGGTACTGACTGCAAACCTAATGGAGTCATCTGAATATAACTCTCCACATGATCCTGAGATGTTTAATAGTTGTTATATCACTCAGGTATTCAGGACAAAAAAGTTGATTTCTCAACACATGAAGTGCTTTGGAACTTAAAGTATATATTTCAATTTTACTCTAAAATCCTCAATGCAAACCTTATGGAAACATCTAAACAGAACTCCCCACAGGATCCTGAGATGTTTGACACCGGTTATATCACTCAGGTATTCAAAATAAAAAAAGTGATTTCTCAGTGCATACTGCGCTTTGGAATTGAAAGAAGTATACACTACAATTTTACTCAAAGGTACTGACTGCAAACCTTATGGAGGCTCTTAATATAACTCTCCACATGATCCTGAGATGTTTGGCAGTTGTTATATCACTCTGCTATTCAAGACAAAAAAGTTGATATCTCAATGCATGAAGTTGTTAGGAACTAAAAGTATACATTACAATGTTACTCTAAATTCCTGAAGGCAAACATTATGGAAACATCTAAACATAACTCCCCACGTGATCCTGAGATGTTTGACACCGGTTATATCACTCAGCTATTCAAGATAAAAAAGTTGATTTCTCAGTGCATACTGTGCTTTGGCATTGAATGAAGCATACATTTCAATTTTACTCAAAGGTACTGACTGCAAACCTTATGGAGTCATCTTAATATAACTCTCCACATGATCCTGAGATGTTTGACAGTTGTTATATCACTCAGATATTCAAGACAAAAAAGTTGATTTCTCAACACATGAAGTGCTTTGGAACTTAAAGTATATATATCAATTTTACTCTAAATTCCTCAATGCAAACCTTATGCAAACATCTAATCATAAGTCCCTGCATGATCCTGAGATGTTTGACTCCAGTTATATCACTGTGGTATTCAAGATAAAAAAGTTGATTTCTCAGTGCATACTGTGATTTGGCATTGAATGAAGCATACATTTCAATTTTACTCAAAGGTACTGACTGCAAACCTTATGGAAATATCTAAACATAACTCCCCACATGATCCTGAGATGTTTGACATTTGTTATATCACTCAGGTATTCAAAACAAAAAATTTGATTTCTCAGTGCATGCAATGCTTTGGCAGTAAAAGTATATAGTTCAATTTTACTCTGAAGTACTGAATGCCAACCTTATGGAAAGATGTTAACATCACTCTCCACATGATTCTGAGATGTTTGACACCTGTTACATCACTCAGGTACTCAGGATAAAAAAGTTGATTTCTCATTGCATACAGTGCTTTGGCATTGAAAGAAGCATACACTACAATTTTACTCAAAGGTACTGACTGCAAACCTTATGGAGGCTCTTAATATAACTCTCCACATGATCCTGAGATGTTTGGCAGTTGTTATATCACTCAGGTATTCAAGACAGAAAAGTTGATATCTCAATGCATGAAGTGGTTTGGAACTAAATGTATAGATTACAATTTTGCTCTAAATTCCTGAAGGCAAACATTATGGAAACATCTAAACATAACTCCCCACGTGATCCTGAGATGTTTGACACCGGTTATATCACTCAGCTAATCAAGATAAAAAAGTTGACTTCTCAGTGCATACTGTGCTTTGGCATTGAATGAAGCATACATTTCAATTTTACTCAAAGGTACTGACTGCAAACCATATGGAGACATCTTAATATAACTCTCCACATGATCCTGAGATGTTTGACAGTTGTTATATCACTCAGGTATTCAAGACAAAAAAGTTGATTTCTCAACACATGAAGTGCTTTGGAACTTAAAGTATATATTTCAATTTTACTCTAAAATCCTCAATGCAAACCTTATGGAAACATCTAAACAGAACTCCCCACATGATCCTGAGATGTTTGACACCGGTTATATCACTCAGGTATTCAAAATAAAAAAAGTGATTTCTCAGTGCATACTGCGCTTTGGAATTGAAAGAAGTATACACTACAATTTTACTCAAAGGTACTGACTGCAAACCTTATGGAGGCTCTTAATATAACTCTCCACATGATCCTGAGATGTTTGGCAGTTGTTATAGCACTCAGCTATTCAAGACAAAAAAGTTGATATCTCAATGCATGATGTGCTTTGGAACTAAAAGTATACATTACAATTTTACTCTAAATTCCTCAATGCAAACCTTATGGAAATATCTAAACATAACTCCCCACATGATCCTGAGATGTTTGACATTTGTTATATCACTCAGGTATTCGAGACAAAAAAGTTGATTTCTCTCAGCATGCAATGCTTTGGCACTAAAAGAATATATTTCACTTTTACTATGAAGTACTGAATGCAAACCTTTTGGAAACATGTTAACATCACTCCCCAAATGTTCCTGAACTGTTTGACACCTGTTACATCTCTCAGGTATTCAAGATAAAAAAGTTGATTTCTCAGTGCAGTCTGTGCTTTGGCATTGAATGAAGCATACATTTCAATTTTACTCAAAGGTACTGACTGCAAACCTTATGGAGGCTCTTAATATAACTCTCCACATGATCCTGAGATGTTTGGCAGTTGTTATATCACTCTGCTATTCAAGACAAAAAAGTTGATCTCTCAATGCATGAAGCGGTTTGGAACTAACAGTATATATATCAATTTTACTTTAAATTCCTCAATGCAAACCTTTTGCAAACATCTAATCATAAGTCCCTGCGTGATCCTGAGATGTTTGACACCGGTTATATCACTCAGGTATTCAAAATAAAAAAAGTGATTTCTCAGTGCATACTGCGCTTTGGAATTGAAAGAAGTATACACTACAATTTTACTCAAAGGTACTGACTGCAAACCTTATGGAGGCTCTTAATATAACTCTCCACATGATCCTGAGATGTTTGGCACTTGTTATATCACTCAGCTATTCAAGACAGAAAAGTTGATATCTCAATGCATGAAGTGGTTTGGAACTAAAAGTATACATTACAATTTTACTCTAAATTCCTGAAGGCAAACCTTATGGAGTCATCTTAATATAACTCTCCACGTGATCCTGAGATGTTTGACACCGGTTATATCACACAGCTATTCAAGATATAAAAGATGATTTCTCAGTGCATACTGTGCTTTGGCATTGAATGAAGCATACATTTCAATTTTACTCAAAGGTACTGACTGCAAACCTTATGGAGTCATCTTAATATAACTCTCCACATGATCCTGAGATGTTTGACAGTTGTTATATCACTCAGATATTCAAGACAAAAAAGTTGATTTCTCAACACATGAAGTGCTTTGGAACTTAAAGTATATATTTCAATTTTACTCTAAATTCCTCAATGCAAACCTTATGGAAACATCTAAACATAACTCCCCACATGATCCTGAGATCTTTGACACCGGTTATATCATTCAGGTATTCAAGATAAAAAAGTTGATTTCTCAGTGCATACTGTGCTTTGGCATTGAATGAAGCATACATTTCAATTTTACTCAAAGGTACTGACTGCAAACCTTATGGAGTCATCTTAATATAACTCTCCACATGATCCTGAGATGTTTGGCAGATGTTATATCACTCAGCTATTCAAGACAAAAAAGTTGATTTCTCAATGCATGATGTGCTTTGGAACTAAAAGTATACATTACAATTTTACTCTAAATTCCTGAAGGCAAACATTATGGAAACATCTAAACCTAACTCCCCACGTGATCCTGAGATGTTTGACACTGGTTATATCACTCAGCTATTCAAGGTAAAAAAGTTGATTTCTCAGTGCATACTGTGATTTGGCATTGAATGAAGCATACATTTCAATTTTACTCAAAGGTACTGACTGCAAACCTTATGGAAATATCTAAACATAACTCCCCACATGATCCTGAGATGTTTGACATTTGTTATATCACTCAGGTATTCAAAACAAAAAATTTGATTTCTCAGTGCATGCAATGCTTTGGCAGTAAAAGTATATAGTTCAATTTTACTCTGAAGTACTGAATGCCAACCTTATGGAAAGATGTTAACATCACTCTCCACATGATTCTGAGATGTTTGACACCTGTTACATCACTCAGGTACTCAGGATAAAAAAGTTGATTTCTCATTGCATACAGTGCTTTGGCATTGAAAGAAGCATACACTACAATTTTACTCAAAGGTACTGACTGCAAACCTTATGGAGGCTCTTAATATAACTCTCCACATGATCCTGAGATGTTTGGCAGTTGTTATATCACTCAGGTATTCAAGACAGAAAAGTTGATATCTCAATGCATGAAGTGGTTTGGAACTAAATGTATAGATTACAATTTTGCTCTAAATTCCTGAAGGCAAACATTATGGAAACATCTAAACATAACTCCCCACGTGATCCTGAGATGTTTGACACCGGTTATATCACTCAGCTAATCAAGATAAAAAAGTTGACTTCTCAGTGCATACTGTGCTTTGGCATTGAATGAAGCATACATTTCAATTTTACTCAAAGGTACTGACTGCAAACCATATGGAGACATCTTAATATAACTCTCCACATGATCCTGAGATGTTTGACAGTTGTTATATCACTCAGGTATTCAAGACAAAAAAGTTGATTTCTCAACACATGAAGTGCTTTGGAACTTAAAGTATATATTTCAATTTTACTCTAAAATCCTCAATGCAAACCTTATGGAAACATCTAAACAGAACTCCCCACATGATCCTGAGATGTTTGACACCGGTTATATCACTCAGGTATTCAAAATAAAAAAAGTGATTTCTCAGTGCATACTGCGCTTTGGAATTGAAAGAAGTATACACTACAATTTTACTCAAAGGTACTGACTGCAAACCTTATGGAGGCTCTTAATATAACTCTCCACATGATCCTGAGATGTTTGGCAGTTGTTATAGCACTCAGCTGTTCAAGACAAAAAATGTTGATATCTCAATGCATGATGTGCTTTGGAACTAAAAGTATACATTACAATTTTACTCTAAATTCTTCAATGCAAACCTTATGGAAATATCTAAACATAACTCCCCACATGATCCTGAGATGTTTGACATTTGTTATATCACTCAGGTATTCGAGACAAAAAAGTTGATTTCTCTCAGCATGCAATGCTTTGGCACGAAAAGAATATATTTCAATTTTACTATGAAGTACTGAATGCAAACCTTTTGGAAACATGTTAACATCACTCCCCAAATGTTCCTGAACTGTTTGACACCTGTTACAACTCTCAGGTATTCAAGATAAAAAAGATGATTTCTCAGTGCATACTGTGCTTTGGCATTGAATGAAGCATACATTTCAATTTTACTCAAAGGTACTGACTGCAAACCTTATGGAGTCATCTTAATATAACTCTCCACATGATCCTGAGATGTTTGGCAGTTGTTATATCACTCAGCTATTCAAGACAAAAAAGTTGATATCTCAATGCATGATGTGCTTTGGAACTAAAAGTATACATTACAATTTTACTCTAAATTCCTGAAGGCAAACATTATGGAAACATCTAAACATAACTCCCCACGTGATCCTGAGATGTTTGACACCGGTTATATCACTCAGCTATTCAAGATAAAAAAGTTGATTTCTCAGTGTATACTGTGCTTTGGCATTGAATGAAGCATACATTTCAATTTTACTCAAAGGTACTGACTGCAAACCTTATGGAGTCATCTGAATATAACTCTCCACATGATCCTGAGATGTTTGACAGTTGTTATATCACTCAGATATTCAAGACAAAAAAGTTGATATCTCTATGCATGATGTGCTTTGGAACTAAAAGTATACATTACAATTTTACTCTAAATTCCTCAATGCAAACCTTATGGAAATATCTAAACATAACTCCCCACATGATCCTGAGATGTTTGACATTTGTTATATCACTCAGGTATTCGAGACAAAAAAGTTGATTTCTCTCAGCATGCAATGCTTTGGCACTAAAAGAATATATTTCAATTTTACTATGAAGTACTGAATGCAAACCTTTTGGAAACATGTTAACATCACTCCCCAAATGTTCCTGAACTGTTTGACACCTGTTACAACTCTCAGGTATTCAAGATAAAAAAGATGATTTCTCAGTGCATACTGTGCTTTGGCATTGAATGAAGCATACATTTCAATTTTACTCAAAGGTACTGACTGCAAACCTTATGGAGTCATCTGAATATAACTCTCCACATGATCCTGAGATGTTTAATAGTTGTTATATCACTCAGGTATTCAACACAAAAAAGTTGATTTCTCAACGCATGAAGTGCTTTGGAACTTTAAGTATATATTTCAATTTTACTCTAAATTCCTCAATGCAAACCTTATGGAAACATCTAAACATAACTCCCCACATGATCCTGAGATGTTTGACACCGGTTATATCACTCAGGTATTCAAAATAAAAAAAGTGATTTCTCAGTGCATACTGCGCTTTGGAATTGAAAGAAGTATGCACTACAATTTTACTCAAAGGTACTGACTGCAAACCTTATGGAGGCTCTTAATATAACTCTCCACATGATCCTGAGATGTTTGGCAGTTGTTATATCACTCTGCTATTCAAGACAAAAAAGTTGATATCTCAATGGATGAAGTGGTTTGGAACTAAAAGTATACATTACAATTTTACTCTAAATTCCTGAAGGCAAACATTATGGAAACATCTAAACATAACTCCCCACGTGATCCTGAGATGTTTGACACCGGTTATATCACTCAGCTATTCATGATAAAAAAGTTGATTTCTCAGTGCATACTGTGCTTTGGCATTGAATGAAGCATACATTTCAATTTTACTCAAAGCTACTGACTGCAAACCTTATGGAGTCATCTTAATATAACTCTCCACATGATCCTGAGATGTTTGGCAGTTGTTATATCACTCAGCTATTCAAGACAAAAAAGTTGATATCTCAATGCATGATGTGCTTTGGAACTAAAAGTATACATTACAATTTTACTCTAAATTCCTCAATGCAAACCTTATGGAAATATCTAAACATAACTCCCCACATGATCCTGAGATGTTTGACATTTGTTATATCACTCAGGTATTCGAGACAAAAAAGTTGATTTCTCTCAGCATGCAATGCTTTGGCACGAAAAGAATATATTTCAATTTTACTATGAAGTACTGAATGCAAACCTTTTGGAAACATGTTAACATCACTCCCCAAATGTTCCTGAACTGTTTGACACCTGTTACAACTCTCAGGTATTCAAGATAAAAAAGATGATTTCTCAGTGCATACTGTGCTTTGGCATTGAATGAAGCATACATTTCAATTTTACTCAAAGGTACTGACTGCAAACCTAATGGAGTCATCTGAATATAGCTCTCCACATGATCCTGAGATGTTTAATAGTTGTTATATCACTCAGGTATTCAGGACAAAAAAGTTGATTTCTCAACACATGAAGTGCTTTGGAACTTAAAGTATATATTTCAATTTTACTCTAAAATCCTCAATGCAAACCTTATGGAAACATCTAAACAGAACTCCCCACAGGATCCTGAGATGTTTGACACCGGTTATATCACTCAGGTATTCAAAATAAAAAAAGTGATTTCTCAGTGCATACTGCGCTTTGGAATTGAAAGAAGTATACACTACAATTTTACTCAAAGGTACTGACTGCAAACCTTATGGAGGCTCTTAATATAACTCTCCACATGATCCTGAGATGTTTGGCAGTTGTTATATCACTCTGCTATTCAAGACAAAAAAGTTGATATCTCAATGCATGAAGTTGTTAGGAACTAAAAGTATACATTACAATGTTACTCTAAATTCCTGAAGGCAAACATTATGGAAACATCTAAACATAACTCCCCACGTGATCCTGAGATGTTTGACACCGGTTATATCACTCAGCTATTCAAGATAAAAAAGTTGATTTCTCAGTGCATACTGTGCTTTGGCATTGAATGAAGCATACATTTCAATTTTACTCAAAGGTACTGACTGCAAACCTTATGGAGTCATCTTAATATAACTCTCCACATGATCCTGAGATGTTTGACAGTTGTTATATCACTCAGATATTCAAGACAAAAAAGTTGATTTCTCAACACATGAAGTGCTTTGGAACTTAAAGTATATATATCAATTTTACTCTAAATTCCTCAATGCAAACCTTATGCAAACATCTAATCATAAGTCCCTGCATGATCCTGAGATGTTTGACTCCAGTTATATCACTGTGGTATTCAAGATAAAAAAGTTGATTTCTCAGTGCATACTGTGATTTGGCATTGAATGAAGCATACATTTCAATTTTACTCAAAGGTACTGACTGCAAACCTTATGGAAATATCTAAACATAACTCCCCACATGATCCTGAGATGTTTGACATTTGTTATATCACTCAGGTATTCAAAACAAAAAATTTGATTTCTCAGTGCATGCAATGCTTTGGCAGTAAAAGTATATAGTTCAATTTTACTCTGAAGTACTGAATGCCAACCTTATGGAAAGATGTTAACATCACTCTCCACATGATTCTGAGATGTTTGACACCTGTTACATCACTCAGGTACTCAGGATAAAAAAGTTGATTTCTCATTGCATACAGTGCTTTGGCATTGAAAGAAGCATACACTACAATTTTACTCAAAGGTACTGACTGCAAACCTTATGGAGGCTCTTAATATAACTCTCCACATGATCCTGAGATGTTTGGCAGTTGTTATATCACTCAGGTATTCAAGACAGAAAAGTTGATATCTCAATGCATGAAGTGGTTTGGAACTAAATGTATAGATTACAATTTTGCTCTAAATTCCTGAAGGCAAACATTATGGAAACATCTAAACATAACTCCCCACGTGATCCTGAGATGTTTGACACCGGTTATATCACTCAGCTAATCAAGATAAAAAAGTTGACTTCTCAGTGCATACTGTGCTTTGGCATTGAATGAAGCATACATTTCAATTTTACTCAAAGGTACTGACTGCAAACCATATGGAGACATCTTAATATAACTCTCCACATGATCCTGAGATGTTTGACAGTTGTTATATCACTCAGGTATTCAAGACAAAAAAGTTGATTTCTCAACACATGAAGTGCTTTGGAACTTAAAGTATATATTTCAATTTTACTCTAAAATCCTCAATGCAAACCTTATGGAAACATCTAAACAGAACTCCCCACATGATCCTGAGATGTTTGACACCGGTTATATCACTCAGGTATTCAAAATAAAAAAAGTGATTTCTCAGTGCATACTGCGCTTTGGAATTGAAAGAAGTATACACTACAATTTTACTCAAAGGTACTGACTGCAAACCTTATGGAGGCTCTTAATATAACTCTCCACATGATCCTGAGATGTTTGGCAGTTGTTATAGCACTCAGCTATTCAAGACAAAAAAGTTGATATCTCAATGCATGATGTGCTTTGGAACTAAAAGTATACATTACAATTTTACTCTAAATTCCTCAATGCAAACCTTATGGAAATATCTAAACATAACTCCCCACATGATCCTGAGATGTTTGACATTTGTTATATCACTCAGGTATTCGAGACAAAAAAGTTGATTTCTCTCAGCATGCAATGCTTTGGCACTAAAAGAATATATTTCACTTTTACTATGAAGTACTGAATGCAAACCTTTTGGAAACATGTTAACATCACTCCCCAAATGTTCCTGAACTGTTTGACACCTGTTACATCACTCAGGTATTCAAGATAAAAAAGTTGATTTCTCAGTGCAGTCTGTGCTTTGGCATTGAATGAAGCATACATTTCAATTTTACTCAAAGGTACTGACTGCAAACCTTATGGAGGCTCTTAATATAACTCTCCACATGATCCTGAGATGTTTGGCAGTTGTTATATCACTCTGCTATTCAAGACAAAAAAGTTGATCTCTCAATGCATGAAGCGGTTTGGAACTAACAGTATATATATCAATTTTACTTTAAATTCCTCAATGCAAACCTTTTGCAAACATCTAATCATAAGTCCCTGCGTGATCCTGAGATGTTTGACACCGGTTATATCACTCAGGTATTCAAAATAAAAAAAGTGATTTCTCAGTGCATACTGCGCTTTGGAATTGAAAGAAGTATACACTACAATTTTACTCAAAGGTACTGACTGCAAACCTTATGGAGGCTCTTAATATAACTCTCCACATGATCCTGAGATGTTTGGCACTTGTTATATCACTCAGCTATTCAAGACAGAAAAGTTGATATCTCAATGCATGAAGTGGTTTGGAACTAAAAGTATACATTACAATTTTACTCTAAATTCCTGAAGGCAAACCTTATGGAGTCATCTTAATATAACTCTCCACGTGATCCTGAGATGTTTGACACCGGTTATATCACTCAGTTATTCAAGATATAAAAGATGATTTCTCAGTGCATACTGTGCTTTGGCATTGAATGAAGCATACATTTCAATTTTACTCAAAGGTACTGACTGCAAACCTTATGGAGTCATCTTAATATAACTCTCCACATGATCCTGAGATGTTTGACAGTTGTTATATCACTCAGATATTCAAGACAAAAAAGTTGATTTCTCAACACATGAAGTGCTTTGGAACTTAAAGTATATATTTCAATTTTACTCTAAATTCCTCAATGCAAACCTTATGGAAACATCTAAACATAACTCCCCACATGATCCTGAGATGTTTGACACCGGTTATATCATTCAGGTATTCAAGATAAAAAAGTTGATTTCTCAGTGCATACTGTGCTTTGGCATTGAATGAAGCATACATTTCAATTTTACTCAAAGGTACTGACTGCAAACCTTATGGAGTCATCTTAATATAACTCTCCACATGATCCTGAGATGTTTGGCAGATGTTATATCACTCAGCTATTCAAGACAAAAAAGTTGATTTCTCAATGCATGATGTGCTTTGGAACTAAAAGTATACATTACAATTTTACTCTAAATTCCTGAAGGCAAACATTATGGAAACATCTAAACCTAACTCCCCACGTGATCCTGAGATGTTTGACACCGGTTATATCACTCAGCTATTCAAGGTAAAAAAGTTGATTTCTCAGTGCATACTGTGATTTGGCATTGAATGAAGCATACATTTCAATTTTACTCAAAGGTACTGACTGCAAACCTTATGGAAATATCTAAACATAACTCCCCACATGATCCTGAGATGTTTGACATTTGTTATATCACTCAGGTATTCAAAACAAAAAATTTGATTTCTCAGTGCATGCAATGCTTTGGCAGTAAAAGTATATAGTTCAATTTTACTCTGAAGTACTGAATGCCAACCTTATGGAAAGATGTTAACATCACTCTCCACATGATTCTGAGATGTTTGACACCTGTTACATCACTCAGGTACTCAGGATAAAAAAGTTGATTTCTCATTGCATACAGTGCTTTGGCATTGAAAGAAGCATACACTACAATTTTACTCAAAGGTACTGACTGCAAACCTTATGGAGGCTCTTAATATAACTCTCCACATGATCCTGAGATGTTTGGCAGTTGTTATATCACTCAGGTATTCAAGACAGAAAAGTTGATATCTCAATGCATGAAGTGGTTTGGAACTAAATGTATAGATTACAATTTTGCTCTAAATTCCTGAAGGCAAACATTATGGAAACATCTAAACATAACTCCCCACGTGATCCTGAGATGTTTGACACCGGTTATATCACTCAGCTAATCAAGATAAAAAAGTTGACTTCTCAGTGCATACTGTGCTTTGGCATTGAATGAAGCATACATTTCAATTTTACTCAAAGGTACTGACTGCAAACCATATGGAGACATCTTAATATAACTCTCCACATGATCCTGAGATGTTTGACAGTTGTTATATCACTCAGGTATTCAAGACAAAAAAGTTGATTTCTCAACACATGAAGTGCTTTGGAACTTAAAGTATATATTTCAATTTTACTCTAAAATCCTCAATGCAAACCTTATGGAAACATCTAAACAGAACTCCCCACATGATCCTGAGATGTTTGACACCGGTTATATCACTCAGGTATTCAAAATAAAAAAAGTGATTTCTCAGTGCATACTGCGCTTTGGAATTGAAAGAAGTATACACTACAATTTTACTCAAAGGTACTGACTGCAAACCTTATGGAGGCTCTTAATATAACTCTCCACATGATCCTGAGATGTTTGGCAGTTGTTATAGCACTCAGCTATTCAAGACAAAAAAGTTGATATCTCAATGCATGATGTGCTTTGGAACTAAAAGTATACATTACAATTTTACTCTAAATTCCTGAAGGCAAACATTATGGAAACATCTAAACATAACTCCCCACGTGATCCTGAGATGTTTGACACCGGTTATATCACTCAGCTATTCAAGATAAAAAAGTTGATTTCTCAGTGTATACTGTGCTTTGGCATTGAATGAAGCATACATTTCAATTTTACTCAAAGGTACTGACTGCAAACCTTATGGAGTCATCTGAATATAACTCTCCACATGATCCTGAGATGTTTGACAGTTGTTATATCACTCAGATATTCAAGACAAAAAAGTTGATATCTCTATGCATGATGTGCTTTGGAACTAAAAGTATACATTACAATTTTACTCTAAATTCCTCAATGCAAACCTTATGGAAATATCTAAACATAACTCCCCACATGATCCTGAGATGTTTGACATTTGTTATATCACTCAGGTATTCGAGACAAAAAAGTTGATTTCTCTCAGCATGCAATGCTTTGGCACTAAAAGAATATATTTCAATTTTACTATGAAGTACTGAATGCAAACCTTTTGGAAACATGTTAACATCACTCCCCAAATGTTCCTGAACTGTTTGACACCTGTTACAACTCTCAGGTATTCAAGATAAAAAAGATGATTTCTCAGTGCATACTGTGCTTTGGCATTGAATGAAGCATACATTTCAATTTTACTCAAAGGTACTGACTGCAAACCTTATGGAGTCATCTGAATATAACTCTCCACATGATCCTGAGATGTTTAATAGTTGTTATATCACTCAGGTATTCAACACAAAAAAGTTGATTTCTCAACGCATGAAGTGCTTTGGAACTTTAAGTATATATTTCAATTTTACTCTAAATTCCTCAATGCAAACCTTATGGAAACATCTAAACATAACTCCCCACATGATCCTGAGATGTTTGACACCGGTTATATCACTCAGGTATTCAAAATAAAAAAAGTGATTTCTCAGTGCATACTGCGCTTTGGAATTGAAAGAAGTATGCACTACAATTTTACTCAAAGGTACTGACTGCAAACCTTATGGAGGCTCTTAATATAACTCTCCACATGATCCTGAGATGTTTGGCAGTTGTTATATCACTCTGCTATTCAAGACAAAAAAGTTGATATCTCAATGGATGAAGTGGTTTGGAACTAAAAGTATACATTACAATTTTACTCTAAATTCCTGAAGGCAAACATTATGGAAACATCTAAACATAACTCCCCACGTGATCCTGAGATGTTTGACACCGGTTATATCACTCAGCTATTCATGATAAAAAAGTTGATTTCTCAGTGCATACTGTGCTTTGGCATTGAATGAAGCATACATTTCAATTTTACTCAAAGCTACTGACTGCAAACCTTATGGAGTCATCTTAATATAACTCTCCACATGATCCTGAGATGTTTGGCAGTTGTTATATCACTCAGCTATTCAAGACAAAAAAGTTGATATCTCAATGCATGATGTGCTTTGGAACTAAAAGTATACATTACAATTTTACTCTAAATTCCTCAATGCAAACCTTATGGAAATATCTAACATAACTCCCCACATGATCCTGAGATGTTTGACATTTGTTATATCACTCAGGTATTCGAGACAAAAAAGTTGATTTCTCTCAGCATGCAATGCTTTGGCACGAAAAGAATATATTTCAATTTTACTATGAAGTACTGAATGCAAACCTTTTGGAAACATGTTAACATCACTCCCCCAAATGTTCCTGAACTGTTTGACACCTGTTACAACTCTCAGGTATTCAAGATAAAAAAGATGATTTCTCAGTGCATACTGTGCTTTGGCATTGAATGAAGCATACATTTCAATTTTACTCAAAGGTACTGACTGCAAACCTAATGGAGTCATCTGAATATAGCTCTCCACATGATCCTGAGATGTTTAATAGTTGTTATATCACTCAGGTATTCAGGACAAAAAAGTTGATTTCTCAACACATGAAGTGCTTTGGAACTTAAAGTATATATTTCAATTTTACTCTAAAATCCTCAATGCAAACCTTATGGAAACATCTAAACAGAACTCCCCACAGGATCCTGAGATGTTTGACACCGGTTATATCACTCAGGTATTCAAAATAAAAAAAGTGATTTCTCAGTGCATACTGCGCTTTGGAATTGAAAGAAGTATACACTACAATTTTACTCAAAGGTACTGACTGCAAACCTTATGGAGGCTCTTAATATAACTCTCCACATGATCCTGAGATGTTTGGCAGTTGTTATATCACTCTGCTATTCAAGACAAAAAAGTTGATATCTCAATGCATGAAGTTGTTAGGAACTAAAAGTATACATTACAATGTTACTCTAAATTCCTGAAGGCAAACATTATGGAAACATCTAAACATAACTCCCCACGTGATCCTGAGATGTTTGACACCGGTTATATCACTCAGCTATTCAAGATAAAAAAGTTGATTCTCAGTGCATACTGTGCTTTGGCATTGAATGAAGCATACATTTCAATTTTACTCAAAGTACTGACTGCAAACCTTATGGAGTCATCTTAATATAACTCTCCACATGATCCTGAGATGTTTGACAGTTGTTATATCACTCAGATATTCAAGACAAAAAAGTTGATTTCTCAACACATGAAGTGCTTTGGAACTTAAAGTATATATATCAATTTTACTCTAAATTCCTCAATGCAAACCTTATGCAAACATCTAATCATAAGTCCCTGCATGATCCTGAGATGTTTGACTCCAGTTATATCACTGTGGTATTCAAGATAAAAAAGTTGATTTTCTCAGTGCATACTGTGATTTGGCATTGAATGAAGCATACATTTCAATTTTACTCAAAGGTACTGACTGCAAACCTTATGGAAATATCTAAACATAACTCCCCACATGATCCTGAGATGTTTGACATTTGTTATATCACTCAGGTATTCAAAACAAAAAATTTGATTTCTCAGTGCATGCAATGCTTTGGCAGTAAAAGTATATAGTTCAATTTTACTCTGAAGTACTGAATGCCAACCTTATGGAAAGATGTTAACATCACTCTCCACATGATTCTGAGATGTTTGACACCTGTTACATCACTCAGGTACTCAGGATAAAAAAGTTGATTTCTCATTGCATACAGTGCTTTGGCATTGAAAGAAGCATACACTACAATTTTACTCAAAGGTACTGACTGCAAACCTTATGGAGGCTCTTAATATAACTCTCCACATGATCTGAGATGTTTGGCAGTTGTTATATCACTCAGGTATTCAAGACAGAAAAGTTGATATCTCAATGCATGAAGTGGTTTGGAACTAAATGTATAGATTACAATTTTGCTCTAAATTCCTGAAGGCAAACATTATGGAAACATCTAAACATAACTCCCCACGTGATCCTGAGATGTTTGACACCGGTTATATCACTCAGCTAATCAAGATAAAAAAGTTGACTTCTCAGTGCATACTGTGCTTTGGCATTGAATGAAGCATACATTTCAATTTTACTCAAAGGTACTGACTGCAAACCATATGGAGACATCTTAATATAACTCTCACATGATCCTGAGATGTTTGACAGTTGTTATATCACTCAGGTATTCAAGACAAAAAA